>NW_017671677.1:65450-214636 GCF_001879085.1 Nicotiana attenuata
GTTAATTGATTTTGACTGTGATTATTTCCATGTTTGTGTTGAAACTGTATTTGTTACCTTGTTTTCTACTCGTTTTCAAAACTATAAATACCTGCACTTCTTCCCTTTCAAGGGAGTTGGAACATGAATAAGTCATCACTTCTTCTCTCAAAATACACTCAGATTTTCTTTAAAAAATATTCGAGTTCTCTGTACTCATAAGCTTAAGGTTCTTTTGATTGTGGCTTGGTTTGAAAGTATCCTGCTTCTCTTTGCTTGCTTCTTCTGCAACTGGTATGTTACCTTTGTTTAATTTCTGCCACTCCCCTATGTGTTTATTCTCCAGTTCATTCTTTATTGGGTTTACTGCTTCCATAATGTAAATTTTGCAAGTTGGTTTGTCTCTTTGCTATGCTCCTACATGAATCCCTATCCCCCAATCCCTTTTGTATGTTGAGTTATGGTTCAGAAACATGACAACACTTGACATTGTTGTTCATGTATATGGACTGGACTCCCTGAGTCCTAAACTCTTTCAATTCCCATTCCCCTTTCCCCTTTATATGTATCTTGAGCTTAAGACCTTGGTCTGGCAGTGTCCTAATCACTGTCTAGACCATAGTCTGACCTTCAATAGGTCTGTGCTCTTATTTGCTGGTTGAACAGGCTTGGTCAGGGGTGTGCCAGCCTACCTCATGGTTAGGTATGACCACCAGCCTGCCTTGGCATTCTCCCCCCCCCCCCCTCTATTGCACTTGCACTCATTCTTAGAATTTAAGTTCTGCCCCTCTCTTGTGAGCCTTGCTTTGGGACCCCTGAGCTCCCTCTGAACTTGGACACCTGAGGGTTGGCTCTTCCACACTGCACTATAACTCATTCTGATTAATATCTTGGGTGTAAGCACGCCTGGGGTTCCTGAAACTCCTTGGATCTCTGAAACACCCTAGATAAGTGAAGGCTTTGGAAATCTTGATCTTGGAAGTGGCTCAATATCATATTATTAGATACTAAGTCTAAATTAGGCTGCTCGGATGTAGCTGATAGCTTCTGATGTACTTTTAATTTCAGTTTTGTTCTACTGGTCTGTAATGAATTGTATAAACTCATGGAGATTTAGTGAAAAAGGGAGGGGTTACTTTTATGTGCAAAGGGTAGAAAATATGCCTATAGGATTTTGTCGCTAATTTGTGCAAATTCATACGTAGAAAGCATGTCTATAGGATTTAACTTCTGAATTCTGCAACTACGCATGTAGATACCATGCCTATAAGGGTTTGCATCTCTGCATATAATAGCATCATTAGGCAAACAGATAGGTTTAATAATAAAATGGCATATGTAGATATCTTGGTTTACAAGGCTTCCATTAGTATTTAAAAAGGTATCACGTATAGAAAGCATGCCTATAGGGATTTCGAAACCAAAACATTGTCTCACTTATTCAAAACAATGTTGATTTTACTAAAACAAACGACTTTTCTTTCTAAACCTACTCGCATGAACTCTGGTAAACATTTCCCAACCGATCTGCATTCTGGAACTCGTTTAGTTGTTAAACCACGTACCCTTTTCTGAAACTTTTTGTTACTCTGAAATTTTCTTTTAAATTCAGCTTGTGTTTTAAAATCAGTAGTTCTATCCAACACATAGACAAAAAAGGTTTAACTAATCAACTGGATCATGTCTTAAACAACTGCATTCGAGTAAGCCTAATGCAGACTTCCTATCTAAAAATATGTGTTGAACCAGTCCGCTCATCGCTTTAATTTAATTTAAGACCGAACCAGTATGTGCAAGACATGCTAAAATCTATGGCTTTATCTGATTATAGGAGGTTTATTTGAGCCCTACTTGCTTATTTGCTTTCCCCTTTACTTGTATTATGTGTTTTGATTAACGCCTTAGTATTTTGTCCTTTAAAAACTCTCAAAAGGCCCCAAACCCCTCTCCCTTTAGGACTAGTAGTCCAAATGTCTCCGGGACTAATAGGATTGGGACGGGTACTAGCATGCAATAAGTAATGAGACATTCCGCGCTTTAATACCTTAATGGGGTGGGAAAGGTAGATATGGATCTGATGACCACGCGATAACACCACGTGTATAAACGGTTACCGGGTGTTGTGTGGGGTGATCCATATTATTTATAAACATAGGACCCCCTCTCCCCTTTATCTTTTTACTTGTTTATTTCGAAAACTACTTTTTCTCAAATTTCAGCTTCTTTAACTGCTACTTCCAGCAATTATGTAAAATTTCTCCCTCTTTTCACTCGTTTATTCTGAATTTTTAAACTACTTTCTTCGCCAAATTTCAGCCTCTTTAACTTCGTTTTAGTTTCAAATTATTTGCAACCATTATATGAACATCCCCTCGTATTTATAATTCTTGCTTGTTCACTTATGCTTGCTTGCTTAAAGTCACAATTGTAACATGGCCGGGAACCACGCTAGTGGATCTTGAGGGGTGCCTAACACCTTCCCCTCGAGATAATTTCTAGCCCTTACCCAAACTCTGGTTCTTCATCTCAAATTCTTTTAAAGTGTCCTAATGCACTATAATCATTAGGTGGCGACTCTTCAATTCCAAAAACCAATTCCCAAACGAGAATAGAGTTGTCTTTTCCAAAAATGCCGTAAACCCGATTTCTTGGGAAAAAGGGGGCGTCGACAAATGTCTACCAACAAGGGAAAATACAGAGAGGGCTATACTAGTACTGAGAATAGAAAGGGACTCTTCGGTCTGCGGACGCGGCAGATGTACCTCGGAGTCTCTACAAAGCGCCTCGCCTCAAGCGTGATAAGACTGAGTGGACGTACCTGGATCTGCACATGAAAAACATACGCAGGAAGGGCATGAGTGAACCACAACGGTACTCAGTAAGTGCCAAGCCTAACCTCGGTCGGGTAGTGACGAGGAAGGTCAGGGCCCTACTGAGGTTAAAGAAAATACAAGATATAACATTGTAGAATAAGACAGTATACTTAAGTGCAACAGTAAAAGCAACATAGCATAAAAGAACAACAGCAACTTTAATAGAGACATAGAAAATCACGGAAATAAATACAGCTCAACGCAGAGATAACAATCGGGGGATCTCTTAGTATCCCGAGGATCTCTTAGTATCCTCAATATATATGCTGGGCATCTCTCAATATCCCAAGGATCTCTTAGTATCCTCAATATACGTGCTGTGGATATCTCGGTATCCCGCACTACAGTCCAAATCAATACAGGTGCAGGGGATCTCCCGTAATACGAATCCGTAGTCCCAAAGTAAACAAGCAGGGGGATCTCCCGGGATACCGTCCCGTAGTCCCAAAGTAAACAAGCAGGGGGATATCCCGGGATACCGTCCTGTAGTCCCAAAGTAAACACACAGCAGCAACATGAAGAATACTCAATTCAGCTCTAAATTCATACCAAGGTAAAAACAAGTATTTCTAACCTAGCATGCCACACATAATCCAAATAAGGCAGTTTGAGCAAATAAGGTAATTAAGACAATTAGACATGCTTCCCTAAGCTAATAGTAGGCTTAAATTACACACGGTATGAACAGGAAAAGGAAATCACATTTATAGTTACTTAAAGTAAACGGATTTTCAACAATTAGCACAAGTACGCACTCGTCACCTCACGTACAAGGCATTTCAATTATCAACAAACCAAATCCTAAGCGGAGTTTCCCCCCACAAGGTTAGACAAGCCACTTACCTTGAACCGGCTCAAAATCAACCCGAAACCACGTTCTTGTCACGAGTACTCGACTCCAAATGGCCCAAATCTATTCAATTCAATTGCATAATGTAAATAACACTTCAAGTAACTGTTTCTGCAAATAAATTCTAAGCAAATACGAAAAAGTTATGTAAAATGACCAAAATGCCCTCCGGACCCACATCTCGGAATTGGGTAAAATTTACATTTTTAGAATCCTCATACTCTCACGAGTCTAGTCATACCAAAAGTACCAAAATCTGACCTCAAATGGTCCCTCAAATCACCACTCAAGGCTCTCCAATTAACCAAGCCTAACCCCCTATTTACCACTGATTTTCCTTAAATTTTCATGCTCAAAATGATAAAAATCACCATAATAACGAGCTTAGGAACCAAGGAACTTACCTTAATGAATCCCTCTGGAAATCTCTCTTGAAATTGCTCTCAAAAGCTCCACCCCGAATTGAAATATTTGAGAAAAATGACCAAAATCGCGAAGGAAGTCTTTTATACTTTCTGACCCAGGCTTTTCGCACCTGCGGTCCCTACAGCGCACCTGCAGTACCGCATCTGCGGCCAAAGCACCGCATCTGCGGTTTTAACGTAGAAGCCCATTTCCGCATCTGCGACAACATGCTCCCACCTGCGATAGCGCAGGTGCGCGCCCTTAGCCGCTTCTGCGGTACCAGCCCTGCTTCCTCTTGGTCGCATCTGCGACTTCCTTTTCACTTCTGCGCAATCGCACCTGCGATACCCAAGCCGCAGGTGCGGTTATGACAGCAGACTCAGCACCTTCAGCTGCAAATTCCCAACTCCAAACTTCCCCTTGACCATCCGAAACCACCCCGAGGCCCTCGGGACCTCAACCAAAAGCACGAACAAGCCATATACCACTATCCAAACTTATACCAATCCTTAAAACACCTAAAACAACATCGAAACATCGAATTAACATCGGATTCAAGCCTAAGAATTCCAAAAACTTCCGAATTACGCTTTCGATCAAAAGGTCTATCAAACCTTGTCTGAATGACCTGAAATTTTGCACACACGTCACATTCAACACTACGGAGCTACTCCAACTTCTGGAATTCCATTCCGACCCCGATATCAAAATCTCACTATCGAACCGGAAACTTCAAAAATTTAACTTTCGGCATTTCAAGCCTAATTAAGCTACGGACCTCCAAAACACAATCCGAACACGCTCTTAAACCCGAAATCACCTAACGGAGCTAACGAAACCAACGAAATTCCATTCTGAGGCCGTCTTCACACTGTTCTGACTATGGTCCTAATTCTAAAGCTTAAACACTCATTTAGGGACTAAGTGTCCGAAAACTCTCCGAAACTCCAATTAAATCCCCCCGGCAACTCACAATAGCAGAAACAAACACGGGGAATGCAGTTAATAGGGGATCAGGGCGTTAATACTTAAAACAACCGGCCGGGTCGTTACATCCTCCCACACTTAAACATTCGTTCGTCCTCGAACGAGCATGGAGACATACCTGAAGTAGTGAAAAGATGAGGGTAACAGATGCAATGTTCTTTGACCTCAGCTTTCGAATCTGCCTTTCCAGTATCGCCACTGGCTCCTCAACATAAGATAGATCCTTGTCCAACTGGACTGAACTGAAATCCAACATGTGCAACGGATCACCGTGATACCTCAGGAGCATCGAAACATGGAATACCGGATGAACTCCTGCAAGCTGGGAGGTATGGCAAGCTCATAAGCAATCTCCCCAACACGCCTCAATATCTCAAAAGGGCCAATAAACCTCGGACTCAACTTCTCTTTCTTCCCAAACCTCATAACGTCCTTCATAGGTGAAACCCGAAGCAGAACCTGCTCTCCAACCATGTAGGAAACATCACGAACCTTCCGGTCCACGTAACTCTTCTGCCTGGACTGGGCTATAAGAAGTCTATCCTGAATCACCTTTACCTTCTCCAAAGAATCCTGAACCAAGTCTGTGCCCAATAATCTAGCCTCACCCGGCTCAAACCAACCCACCGGGGATCTACACCGCCTACCATATAAAGCCTCATACAGCGCCATCTGAATGCTGGACTAATAACGATTGTTGTAGGCAAACTCCGCCAATGGCAAGAACTGATCCCAAGACCCTCCAAACTCGATCACACGTGCACGGAGCATATCCTCAAGAATCTGAATAGTGTGCTCAGACTGTCCGTCCATCTGAGGGCAAAATGCTGTACTCAACTCCACCCGAATACCCAACTCATGCTGAACGGCCCTCCAGAATCGTGATGTGAACTGAGTACCTCTATCTGAAATGATAGAAACTTGAATACCATGCAGACGAATAATCTCCCAGATGTATAGCTCCGCCAACCGCTCAGAAGAATAGGTAGTACTCACAGGAATGAAATGCTCTGACTTGGTCAGCCGATCCACAATCACCCAAATGGCATCGAACTTCCTCGAAGTTCGTGAGAGCCCAACTACGAATTCCATGGTGATCCACTCCCACTTCCACTCCGGTATCTCTATCTGCTGAAGCAATCCACCCGGTCTCTGGTGCTCATACTTTACCTGCTGACAATTGAGGCACCGAGCTACAAACCCAACTATATCTTTCTTCATCCACCTCCACCGATAGTGCTGTCTCCAATCCTGGTACATCTTCGCAACACCCGGATGAATGGAATACCACGAACTGTGGGCCTCCTCTAGAATCAACTCTCGAAGTCCATCAACATTGGGTACACAAACCCGACCCTGCATCCTCAATACCCCGTCATCACCAATAGTCACATCTCTAGCATCGCCATGCAAAACCTTATCCTTGAGGACAAGAAAATAAGGGTCATCAAACTGACGCTCCCGAATACGATCAAACAAGGAAGACCGGGAGACCACGCAAGCTAGAACCTGACTGGGCTCTGAAAGATCCAATCTCACAAACTGGCTGGCTAAGGCCTGAACATCAATCGCCATGGGCCTCTCTGCTGCTGGTAAATAAGCCAAACTCCCAAACTCTCTACCCGGCGGCTCAAAGCATCGTCCACCACATTAGCCTTGCTCGGGTGACACAAAATAGTGATATCATTGTCCTTCAGTAGCTCTAGACATCTCCTCTGACGCAAATTAAGGTTCTTCTGCTTGAATAGATGCTGCAAACTCTGGTGATCAGTATAAATCTCAAAGGCACACCGTACAAATAATGACGCCAGATCTTCAAGGCGTGAACAATAACAGCTAACTCGAGATCATGGATAGGATAATTCTTCTTATGTACCTTCAACTGTCTGGACGCGTAGGCAATCACCCTACCGTCCTTCATCATTACCGCTCCAAGGACAACCCTCGAGGCATCACAATAGACCGTATAAGACCCCGAACCGGTAGGCAATATCAAAAGTGGGGCTGTAGTCAAAGCTGTCTTGAGCTTCTAAAAGCTCTCCTCACACTCTTCCGTCCACTAGAATGGAGCACCCTTCTGGGTCAGCCTGGCCATAAGTGCTGCAATAGATGAAAACCGTTGTACAAATCGACGGTAATAACCCGCCAAGCTAAGAAAACTGCGGATCTCTATAGCAGAGGATGGTCTGGGCCAACTCTGTACTGCCTCCACTTTCTTCGGATCCACCTGAATACCCTCACTCGAAACCACGTGACCCAAGAATGCCATGGAATCCAACCAAAACTCACATTTCGAGAACTTAGCATATAGTTTCTTCTCTCTCAAAGTCTGGAGCACTGTCCTCAGGTGCTACTCATGATCTTCACTACTCCAGGAATACACCAGAATGTCGTCAATAAAGACAATGACGAATGAATCAAGATATGGCCGGAATACACTATGCATCAAATGCATGAAAGCTGCTGGGGCATTGGTCAGCCCAAATGACATAACAAGGAACTCGTAATGACCATACCGAGTCCAGAAGGTAGTCTTCGGGATATCTGGCTCCCCAATCTTCAACTGATGATAGCCTGAACGCAAGTCAGTCTTAGAAAACACACAAGCACTATGTAACTGATCAAACAGGTCATCAATACGGGGAAAAGGATAACGGTTCTTCACTGTAACCTTGTTCAACTGGAGATAATCAATACACATACGCATAGAACCATCCTTCTTTTTCACAAATAAGACAGGAGCACCCCAAGATGATACACTGGGCCGAATGAAACCCTTATCAAGCAATTCCTGTAACTGCTCCTTCAACTCCTTCAACTCAAGAGGAGCCATATGGTACAGAGGAATAGAAATGGGCTGAGTTCCCGGCAACAGATCAATGCCAAAATCAATATCTCTATCGGGCTGCATGCCCGGAAGGTCAGCTGGAAACACATCAGAGAAATCCCGTACTACTAGGACTGAATCAACTGTAGGGGTATCAATACAGACATCTCTCACATAAGCTAGATACACAACACACCCCTTCTCAACCATGCGCTGAGCCTTAAGGAATGAAATAACTCTACTGGAAGTATGATCTAAAGTAGCCCTCCACTCTACTCGCGGTACACCTGGCATAGCCAGCGTCACAGTTTTCGCATGACAATCAAGAATAGCATAATGGAGCGACAACCAGTCCATGCCCAGAATAACATCAAAGTCTACCATGCTGAGCAATAACAAATCGGCTCTGGTCTCAAAACCACTAAGAGAAATCAAACACGACCGATAAATGCAGTCCACAGTAAGAGAATCTCCGACAGGGGTAGAAACATAAACAGAAGAACTCAAAGAACCCCGAGATACGCCCAAATACGGGGCAAAATAAGAGGACACTTAAGAATAAGTGGAGCCTGGATTGAATAGAATCGATGCATCTCTATGACAGACCAAGATAGTACCTGTGATAACAGAATCGGAGGCGACAGCCTCGGTACGAGCAGGAAGGGCGTAGTATCTGGCCTGGCCTCCCCCTCGAGGGCGACCTCTACCTCCCCGACCTCCACCTCTAGCTGGCTGAGCAGGTGGGGTAGCTACTGGTGCTGTGATCATAGCCTTAGAACTCTGCGGGGCGCGCTGTGACTGAGAAGTCTGTGGAGGTGCAGCCCTCCCAAGTCTAGGGCAATCCCTCACCACATGGCGTGTGTCACCACACTCAAAATAAGCTCTGGGACGTGGCGGCTGTGACTGGCTAGGGCCAACTCTGCTGAACTGAGCACTGGAAGCACCCCGTGCAGGAGGCACACTAGATACTGGAGGTGCATAATAAGGCTCCTAAGGTCTAGGAAGAGCTGGAATACCACTGGCTGCTGGGAGAGCTAAATGAACAGGGCGACTCATATAACCCTTACCATGATGACCGACAGCCAGGGCACGAGCACCAGAATAATGGCCCGACTCTCGAGACCTCTTGGCCTCCCTCTCCTCTCTATCCCTAGCATGCAAAACCTCAATCCTCCTGGCAATCCTCACCACCTGCTGATAGGAAATAACCATCTCCAACTCACGAGCCATGCTAGACCTGATGCTGGGAATAAGCCCCTCAATAAACCGGCAAACCTTCACGCGAACAGTAGAAACCAAAGCTGGTGCATGTCTGGCCAAGTTAGTGAAATGAACAGCTTATTCCGAGACAGTCATAGTACCCTGGCGCAAACACTCAAACTCTGCGCGTTAAGCATCCTTGAGGCTCTGGGGAACATACTCTCTCGTGAAAATATCTGAAAACTGAGCCCAAGTCAGGGAAGCTGCCTCATCCGAACTGTCTAACTCATAAGCACGCCACCACTGATAGGCAGCTCCTCAAAGTTGGAAGGTACTGAAGGAACCCCTGCTCGATCCTAATATACCCATGGTACGGAGGATACGGTAGCACTAGGGGTGTGCATTCCATTTATCGATTCGATTTTGACCCGTATCGGTAATTACTTATCGATTATCAATTTGTACATATGCTTATCGTTATCGTTTCAATAAGGTTTAGATTTTTTTGATTTCGATTTATCGATTTTTGGGGCTTATCGATTCGATTATCGATTACACCAATAAGAAAATTTGCGGGATTCCACGAAAAGTATATAAACACGCCTAACTAATATGGACAAAAAGAAGCTAAAAGAACACGAACACCGTTTATAACATAAAAATTTTATTAACAAGAACATGCAACGAAACTAAAGTAAGGGATAAAATGTATGCCACCAACACTCCAACGGTATAAAAAAATACATCATCACGGCTAATTCTGTTTTCCATTAATTTGAACTTCATTCGCTTGAGCTTTAAATATGATCATTCCTTAAATGTGGTAGAGGAAATAATAGGGCTAGGGATTTAGGGTAAAGGAAAGGGTATTATAGTATAACGGTAAAAAAAAATTTTAATTTTTTTTTTGTCTTTTTAGTATATCTTATCGGTTTATCGATAAACCGATAATCGAAGAGGCCAAAATCGAAATCGAAATCGAAATCGATAACTCGATAAGGAAAATTTCGAAATCGAAATCGAAATCGATAAATCAATAAACCGATATCGATAAACCGATAACAAATAATCGATTCGATTTATCGATAAACCGATTCGAATGCACACCCCTAGGTAGCACTCCTCTAGAAAGCCAAGAGCATCCTCTGAGGCTAGTCCACTGAATGTAGGAGGCTGATACTTCTTGAACCTCTCAAGCCTCTTCTGCTCCTCCTCTGAAACTACTGCCCTCTCCTCGGGCTGAGCTGGGGCTGCCGGCTGTACAGGAATAATCTCTGGGACCTGATCAACATGCACTCGCTGCTCAAGAGTGCGGGCGGTGGGATTCTATGCTCCTCCCCCAGCCTGGGATGTAGCTGCAGCAAGGGGAAGCAACCCTGCCTGAGCTAGAGTAGTGTACATAGTCATAAACTGCGCTAGAGTCTCCTGGAGTGCTGGAGTAGTAGTAGTAGACGTATCAGGTGTCTAGACTCCAGCTGGAACTGCTGGCGGCACCTCGGTGGCAGCTCGCGCGGGTGCTCTGGCTGCACCACGTGCGCGTCCTCAGCCTCTACCCCGTCCCCGGCCTCTGGCGGCTCCAGTAAGGGCGCGGGTGCCTGATCATCTCGGGTAGCACGTGTCCTCACCATCTGTGAGAGAATAGAAGGCAGAAGTTTAGAATTGTGATATCAAATATCTCGCGCGACAAGGAAATCAATGAAGTAGAACTTTCCTAACAGTTACATAGCCTCTCGTAGACAAGTACAGACGTCTCCGTACCGATCCGCGAGACTCTAATAAACCGGATTGTGATTCATGACTCCTATGAACCTAGGGCTCTGATACCAACTTGTCACGACCCCAGTTTGCCCTCCGTGAACTGTCGTGACGGCACCTAGTCTCTACGACTAGGTAAGCCTAACAAATGCGAAAAAAGGAAATAATTGCGGAAGAAAGTAATAAAAAAACGAGATAACAAGGTTAAACAGTGTTTAAGATGCCGCCTGGCATATAACAGTACAAGGTCTCAATTAACACTCCCAAAATCCGGAACCCCATGAATCACAAGCTAAAAGATTAAATAATAAGCTCTAACTCCAGAATGTCTACCAATAAGGGAAAATACAGAAAGGGCTATACTAGTACTGAGAATAGAAAGGGATTCTTCGGTCTGCGGACGCGGCATATGTACCTCGGAGTCTCTACGAAGCGCCTCGCCTCAAGTGTGAAAAGACTGAGTGGAAGTACCTGGATCTGCACATGAAAAACATGCGCAGGCAGGGCATGAGTACACCACAGCGATACTCAGTAAGTGCCAAGCCTAACCTCAGTCGGGTAGTGACGAGGAAGGTCAGGGCCCTACTGAGGTTAAAGGAAATACAAGATATAATGGTGTAGAATAAGACAGTATACTTAAGTGCAACAGTAAAAGCAACACAGGATAAAAGAACAACAGCAACTTGAATAGAGTCATAGAAAATCACGGAAATAATATAGCTCAACGCAGAGATAACAATCGGGGGATCTCTCAGTATCCCGAGGATCTCTTAGTATCCTTAATATATATGCTGGGGATCTCTCGGTATCCCAAGGATATCTTAGTATCCTCAATATACGTGCTGGGGATATCTCGGTATCCCGCACTACAGTCCAAATCAATACAGGTGCAGGGGATCTCCCGTAATACGAATCCGTAGTCCCAAAGTAAACAAGCAGGGGGATCTCCCGGGATACCGTCCCGTAGTCCCAAAGTAAACAAGCAGGGGGATCTCCCGGGATACTGTCTCGTAGTCCCAAAGTAAACACACAGCAGCAACACGAAGAATACTCAATTCAGTTCTGAATTCATACCAAGGTAAAAACGGGTATTTCTAACCTAGCGTGCCACAGATAATCCAAATAAGGCAGTTTGAGCAAATAAGGCAATTAAGACAATTAGACATGCTTCCCTAAGCTAATACCAGGCTTAAATTACACACAGTATGAACTGTAAAAGGAAATCACATTTATAGTTACTTAAAGGAAACGGATTTTCAACAATTAGCACAAGTACGCACTCGTCACCTCACGTACAAGGCATTTCAATTATCAACAAACCAAATCCTAAGTGGAGTTTCCCCCACACAAGGTTAGACAAGCCACTTACCTCGAACCGGCTCAAAATGAACCCGAAACCACGTTCTTGCCATGAGTACTCGACTCCAAATGGCCCAAATCTATTCAATTCAATTGCATAATATAAATAACACTTTAAGTAACTGATTCTGCAAATGAATTCTAAGCTAGTACGCAAAGTTATGTAAAATGACCAAAATGCCCTCCGGGACCACATCTCGGAATTGGGTAAAATTTACATTTTTAGAATCCTCATACTCTCAAATCACCACTCAAAGCTCTCCAATTAACCAAGCCCTAACCCCCAATTTACCATTGATTTTCCTTAAATTTTCATGCTTAAAATGATAAAAATCACCATAATAACGAGCTTAGGAACCAAGGACCTTATCTCAATGAATCCCTCTGAAAATCTCCCTTGAAATTGCTCTCAAAAGCTCCACCCTGAATTGAAATATTTGAGAAAAATGACCAAAATCGCGAAGGAAGTCTTTTATACTTTCTGACCCAGGCTTTTCGCACCTGCGCTCCCTGCACCGCACCTGCGGTACCGCATCTGCGGCCAAAGCACCGCATCTGCGGTTTTCTATTAGAAGACCATTTCCGCATCCGCGACAACATGCCCCCACCTGCGATAGCGCAGGTGCGCTCCCTTAACCGCTTCTGCGGTACTAGCCCTGCTTCCTCTTGGCCGCATCCGGGGCTTCCTTTTCGCTTCTGCGCAATCAGACCTGCGATCCCCAAGCCGCAGGTGCGGTTATGACAGCAGCTTCAGCTGCAAATTCCCAGCTCCAAACTTCCTGTTGACCATCCGAAACCACCCCGAGGCCCCCGGGACCTTAACCAAAAGCACGAACAAGTCAAATACCACTATCCAAACTTATACCAATCCTTAAAAACCTAAAACAACATCGAAACATCGAATTAACATCGGATTCAAGCCTAAGAATTCAAAAAAATTTCGAATTATGCTTTCGATCAAAAAGTCTATCAAACCTCGTCTGAATGACCTGAAATTTTGCACACACGTCACATTCAACACTATGGAGCTACTCCAACTTCCGGAATTCCATTCCTACCCCGATATCAAAATCTCACTATCGAACTAGAAACTTCAAAAATTCAACTTTCAGCATTTCAAGCCTAATTAAGTTACGGACCTCCAAAACACAATCCGAACACGCTCCTAAACCGAGCTAACGGAACAAACAGAATTCCATTCCGAGGCCGTCTTCACACTGTTCCGACTATGGTCCTTATCTTAAACTCTCATTTAGGGACTAAGTGTCACAAAACTCTCCGAAACTCCAATTAAATCCTCTCGGCAACTCACAATAGCAGAAACAAACACGGGGAATGCAGTTAATAGGGGATCGGGGCGTTAATTCTTAAAACGACCGGCCGAGTCGTTACAAACAGTTATTCTTAGCTCAAATTCTTGAACCCTGAACCTAAAGTTCTGGGTTCTTATCCCCAACATAGTCGCCAGAGCTGTCGCACCTCCTTTTTACTCGTAGGGGGGTATAAGGGAGTTTTTTCAAATTAGTGACATAAATCGAAATGGGATTATTTTATTTATTTCAGAGTCGCCACTTGGAATAATTTAAGCTGTTCCAAGTCACCGGTTTATTTTGAATCCCAAATCGAGGAAAATCGGCTTTATTTAAAAGTCTGCCAAAGCAGAAAATCTAGGTAAGGAATTCTGTTAACCCGGAAGAAGGTGTTAGGCATTCTCGAGTTCCGTGATTCGAGCACGGTTGCTTAAACTATTAATAATTGTACTAATTATCTGATTTGCTACGTGTTTTAAACCTATTGTGTATTTTTAACTTTATAACCGCTTTTAATTATTTCAACCCGCTTTTAGGATTTATGGAAATATTTTTTGAACAAGTTACGATTGTCGTACACTTGCCGTTTTGGAACACACCGCAAACCACGCTACATTAAATGCACCCGCGATTTGCGATATATTTAATTTTATTATTGTACAAAGTTTTTACGATCGGGTCACATGAAATGCACACCCGATTTTGGGGATTAGGTATCATAGCTATGTCACGTAAGCCGTACCCATAGTCACGATGATTTAATTTTCACGCCTAAAGCATGTTACGAATATTCAGGTTTTTTTTTGAACTAATCTCAATGGTTGTAAGCATCTAAAAGTGTCTAATGACAAAATTACCAACTAATTTGAGGAAAATATCACTTAATGATGACCAGCCCAAGGTATAAGAGGAAGCAGCCCAATTGGGCTAAATAGCGAAAACTGGCCTAGTCGCCGATCTTAAATAATTGGGCCTAAAATAAGTTGTGTTCAATATCAATAAAAATCGCCTAAAACATACATTTGCCCAAGGTTGGAATCCAGTTCATTTCAATGTAAAAATCAGAATATTATTCAAGTTTTGAAATTAACTACACTACACATGATTTACAATACATAAAAGAAATAAGTTTATGCTATAGCTCAAAAGGTAAGCCCATAGCTGGGGGTCAAGCTATTGGGTTTAATGCCCAGGCCCAATGGCCTAGGCCCAGACTCGTTCGAGATTATTTTTCCCAATTGGGCTCATTTGCGAGTCTGGCCCAACCTGAATCGCAGAAGCAGAAGTCTAATTTTAACAACTGTCCCATATAGTTGCAGAACTTCTATTCTCTAGCTTCATAACTCGTTCATGACTTCCATTCTGAACGTTGTGAGCTCAGTTCGTATTCAATATAGACTTGGGTTTGATGTCCCTGAGTCTCAGTATAGCTTACTCAGCATGTCATAAACAGTTAAAGTGTCAGTGTTCATAATCAGTTCAAGAATATATGTCTCAGTCCAGTCCTATTCACTATTATGTAACTCAGTGTGATTAAGCATTCAAGTATCATGTAACTCAGTATGATTCAGTATTTCAGCATCATGTATTTCAGTATGATTCTCAGTTCCTGAATGTTGAACACCTGTCTTTGGGCCTGAGGCCGCAGTTTATGCTTTATGCATCTTTGGGCCTGAGGCCGCAGTTTATTCTTTAAGCATCTTTGGGCCTGAGGTCGTAGTTTATGCTTTATGCATTTTGGACCTGAGGTCGCAGTTATGTATACGTATACTTGGGCCCGAGGCTGCAGTTGTGCACATATATATATATATTGGGCCCGAGGCCGCAGTTTAATATTCAGATAAACAGGTTTTTCACCATTCAGAAGAGGGAATATTCATATCCTTACTTCCTTTATTTAGTTCAGTTATCAGTTATCTTTTCAGTTATTAGTTCAGTTATCAGTTATCAGTTATCAGTTATCTTTTCAGTTATCAGTTCAGTTCCCAGTTCTCACTTCAGTTTCAGTTTCAATAGTTATCATTTCAGTTATCAGCTTAGTTTCAGTTTCAGTATTTATAATTCTTTCTTTCAGTTGCTTTACATACCAGTACAATTAAAATGTACTGACGTCCCTTTTGCCGGGGGCCTGCATCTCACAATGCAGGTAATGATTTACAGGTTGATGATTCAGAGCGCTAGGATTCTCATACCAGCTGTTTGGTGATCCCCAGTTCTTTCGGGGCATTATCATTACTTTACAGTCTTTCAGTATTTACAGGCAGTCAGTGTTTTCAGTACTTCATTAGAGGCTTCATAGACTAGAGTAACATTTAGATAGAGTCTCATGCTTTTCATGTTAAGCTATGTTGGCTGCAAATATGTTTTCCGCACTTTGATTTATATCATCCAGACTTTTAGTATATCAGCATGTGTTAGTTTATCTTCCGCATTCCGTATGTTATGATATCACATGTTGATTCAGCCAGCCAGTTGGTTCGCTCGGTCACATGTAGTCAGGCACCGAGTGCCGTGTTACATCCAGGCCCAGGTTCGGGGCGTGACAAAGCTTGGTATCAGAGCACTAGGTTCAAGAGTCCTAGGGAGTCTATGAAGTCGTGTCTAGTGGAGTTTCCTTTATATGTGTGTGCCAGCAACTCATATAAACGGTTAACTACCAAGACATCCAGGATTGTCTTATTTCTTTCTACTCTAGATCGTGCCATGAAGCTTAGAGCAATAGTTAACCTTCTCTTCCTGTCGAATTCCAAACGTATTGGATACCCAAGCGACACGCAGGAGAAACCTAAAGTCCTAGAGAGGATAATTTCCCATTGGGGTATAATTATGGAGTACAAGTTAGTAAATATGAGACTTGAGAGGACGTTAAAAGTGGGATGCAATGGATAGTAGTACAAATTAAAGATAACCTTATCAGAAAGTACAAAAGCAGTTATGATGTCTTATGGTTATCATTTTACCTCAGTTACCAGTTATACAATCTTTCGGTTAGCAAGTTTATGGTTATTCAGGATGTCAGTTATCAATTATTCAGTTACCAGATCTCCAATTTTCAGTGTATCAAAATTCTGGTGACTGGTGAGTATACAGTGATGCCTATGGGTGCTAAAAGAAAATGTAAGTAACAGTGATCGTAGCGAAATGTTCGCATGTTCTAGGTCCGGATTAAGACCAAGACTCACCGAATGGCACATGAAGTGAATTATCAGATGATAGTATACTTGAAGGATAAGTTTGTGCATTGTAGTGTATTTTTATGTGTTTTACCTCCTAGAACAACTTTATTTAATTCTTGAAAATGGAGCCACAAGTTGGATGATGATAGTTCAAATGTCAGACCCTAACATTGGTCACTATAGTTTTGGACAGAAAAGAGCCTAAGGGTAAAAATACCTAGGAGTCAGAAATGTTTGTTATTACCAAAGATGTGATTTCGTAAAACTCATACAAATGACTACAAGATATGATGTATGCCATGAGAACCCAGAGCAGCCAATAGTGAATTTCAGCTAATGATTTTAAGTTGTTTAGATTTATTCAAATCAGAACTAGAAGTACCGTAAGTTACTATATGAAGCAGCTACTGATGTAAGATAAAAGATATGGCAGTTCCCCCTTAGGTTATGTGACTAAGTGATTACCACGGATGTTTATAGTATGATATGATTTTGTATTATATAGAAAGTTAGGGGTTAGATATTCCAATTTTGTTTAAGAAAGATGAAATTTCCCTAAGTGCGATCCACGTACATAGTTAAAAAAGAATGATAGTGTGCGGCAAAAGAATACGGTCAGATGATGAGGGAAGTTAGGAGTAACCTTATGCTTTATTTTAGTTATTCAAAGCAGGAGAAGAAAATATGATGCTAGCAAGTGGTTAGTAAAAGGGATAGTAAGTAAGTTTTGAGTTGATACAATGAATTAGCATATTCAGCAGAGCTAGTAGAGGTACAATTTGATGCACTTAGCCAGGTTAACTATAGTGAGTGGATGACAATTTGAAATACCGAACGTGTTTTAGAACCCAAAGAGTTTAAGTTAAACCTGAAGTACAACGATAGTGGAAAAAAATCAGCTAGGCAGTAAGAGAGCCAACTACAGAAGAATAGCCTTTAGGAATTATCGAAATGTGGTTTCTCCAAGACTGATAGTGTGAGTAGAGTTAAATTATTAAGATTGTGTATGATAATTGTGAATACATTAGCTTTCCGTTATGTGAACAATTTAGTTCTTTCCTAGCTCAGAAGTAAGTTGGAAGATGAGTCGTTATTGATGTAGAAAGCAAAAAATTGTAGAAAATAAGGAAAGTTATTTGGATCCCAACAAAAAGAGAAGGATCCGCAAGTATAAAATGATGGCTTTTGAATAAGGGGGAGATGATGGTACTTTGAGGTACCAATTCAGATTGTGTGTTCCAGACATAGATGGACTTAAAAAGGGAAGATCATGTTAGAAGCCTATAATTCCTGGTATTCTTTCCATCCAGGTTCCCCAAATATGCATCATGACCAAGGAGATTTAGTGGTGGAACGACATGAAAAGAGAGTTGCAAACTTTGTGGACAAGTGTCTGAATTGTCAGCAAGTGAAAGTCGAGCAGCAGAAAAGCAAGTGTTTATCTCAGAACACACACATATTTTGAGTGGAGATGGTAAATATTAAATTTATAACAGGATTATCTTGCTCATTTTAAAAGCATGATTTGATTGGATGACTGTAAAATGACTTACCAAGTTAGCACACTTCTTGCCAAAAAAACAAAAACTACAGATTCAGTAGAAGATTATACCTAGTTGTACATTCAGGAAATCGTCTGATTGCATGGGACTCCGTTGTCCGTCATTTTGAACTGTGGTGCTCAGTTTAAAAAAATGAACTTTAGAAGTTCTTTCAGAAATGATTAGGCACAAGTTTTTCATCCTCAGAAAGATGGCCAGGCATAGCGCATTGTTCAAAGAGTTGAGGATATGTACTTGATGTTAAAAGTAATTAGGATGATCACATACCTCTCATTGACCTTGCTAATAATAACCTACCATTCTAGTATCAAGATAGGACTGTGAGATACTCTGTATGGGCGAAGGTGTAGATTGCCAATTGGTTGGTTCAAAGTTGGTGAAGAGGAGTTGTTGGGACCAAATTTGGTCTATCAGACTATAGAGAAAGTTAAGTTGATTCAAGAGTGTTTGAAGACGGCTCAGAGCCGCCAAAAGTCCGATTCAAGCATGCATCATGGAGACCTAGAGTTTCAAGTTGATGATAGGGTGTTTCTGAAAGTTTCGCCTATAAAATGCGTTATGAGATTTGGGAAGAAGGGGAAGCACAGTCTATACTATATTGGGCCATATAGAATCCTACAAAAGATCGATCAATTAGCTTATGAGTTGGAGTTGCCACCATAATTAGTGGTGGTACAGACAGTATTTCATGTGTCATGTTATAACATTCAAGTTTTCAGTACTCAGATACTCATGTCAGTTCAGTACTCAGATACTCATGTTAGTTCAATACTCAGTTACTCATGTTAGTCCAATACTTAGACATTCATGCCAGCTTAGTACTCAGACTACTCAAATATTCGTGCCAGTTCAATATTCATATATCCATATTAGTTCAGTATTCACGTATCCATGGCAGACCAATATTCAGTCAATGCAGTAGTCATTCAGTTCAGTATCGCGACAGTTCAGTAATCATATATTCATTTAGTTTAGTATACAAGTGTTAATGAAAGTTCATGTTTCCACTAGACCCGTTTAAGGTCCGGAGTTAACAGAAGTTATAGTCAGGACAATCATTCGAGGACGAAAGTTCCCAAGGGGGAGATAATGTAACACCCCATAAATTCGGCTTAGGTATGAATGAGTTAAAGAGTATTAAGGTTATATTTTGGATATATGAAGTTCTATCGGGATGATTATGGTAAAATAGTTGTTTCAAAATCAAGATGGAAAGTGAGGTGCATAAGATTTGACAAAATCAACTAAGTTTGCAGAACGTCTGTCTTCCAGCAGAGTTTAGTGAAACTATGTAAGGAATTTGGGAAAACTCAAAGAATGAAAGTCGTAGGACATTGAAATAGCTTTCCAACGATATATTATGGAGCCCGAACGGATCTCTGTGAAAAATGTTATGTGCATTTTACAGAACAGTATGCGATATGCGCGCCCGTTAGCGCGCCCATAGCGCGACCGCGCTAATTTTGAGGCAGTGTTGCTGCCCTTTACCACGGTCACTAGTGCGTTCAGGTCTCCATCTGCGCGAGCGCGCTCGTGGGGGGTCGTTATGAAGCCATATTTCGCCCCCACATCCCCAAAACACAAAAACTTGCTCTAGAAAGGAGAACTCCCAAAAACCTAACTCCTTAAGGGTCCTTCCACCATCCAAGGTAAGTTCTAATAGTGATTCTAAGTTAATTTCTATTTCCCAACATCTTAATAACATGGGTAAACCCTCCATATCATTAGATATTCGATTGAGACATCATTGTTGAGAGAAGAACCCTAGAACTCGAATTCAAGGAGATTGAACGTCAAAAAGGTAATATCTTCACCCTCTAATTGATTCTATCATTGAATTAATGATTATAGACTCTAGTTCATGAGATATGAGTTGATGGGTTTGATAGAAAAGCATGAAGGGTGAGAGGTTTGGGTTGCTGAT
This sequence comes from Nicotiana attenuata, assembly GCF_001879085.1. Classification (NCBI taxonomy): domain Eukaryota; kingdom Viridiplantae; phylum Streptophyta; class Magnoliopsida; order Solanales; family Solanaceae; genus Nicotiana; species Nicotiana attenuata. The sequence goes on from NW_017671677.1 coordinate 85,658, forward strand.
TGGTTATTATTGGTTATGGGTATTGATTACCTTATGGGTGATAAAGAATAATGTTGATTATAACCATTTGAGATTTTAGAATTTATCTAGGATCAAAAGAATGGCTTGTTGGGCGTAGAAACACTATTAATAAGGACTATGAAGCTTTATGACACCAAGTGTTTGAGAAAATGTTTAAGTGACTAAAACATGAGAATTATTGTTAATATGGAATTCCCTTGACTTGTATTGATATAGATTAAAGTTGAAAGGGGTGGCGAATGTTGTATTACGCTCAAGAGCAGGAAGTTAAGGTATGTGAGGCTAACTCTCTATGTTTGGGAATTTTAATGATTCTCCCTACACTACATTTCTTTTAGGACGTTACCAATTGCCTCAGAAATATAGTTAAGCCTAATTCCTTGAATAGTTGCAGAACTTCTATTCTCTAGCTTCATAACTCGTTCATGACTTTCATTCTGAACGTTGTGAGCGCATTTCGTATTCAATATAGACTTGGGTTTGATGTCTCTGAGTCTCAGTATAGCTTACTCATCATGTCATAAACAGTTAAAGTTTCAGTGTTCATAATCAGTTCAAGAATATATGTCTCAGTCCAGTCCTATTCACTATTATGTAACTCAGTGTGATTCAGCATTCAAGTATCATGTAACTTAGTATGATTCAGTATATCAGCATCATATATTTCAGTATGATTCTCAGTTCCTGAATGTTGAACACCTGTCTTTGGGCCTGAGGCCACAGTTTATGCTTTATGCATCTTTAGGCCTGAGGCCGTAGTTTCTGCTTTATGCATTTTGGACCTGAGGTCGCCGTTATCTATACGTATACTTGGGCCCGTGGTCGCAGTTGTGCACATATATATATTGGGCCTGAGGCCGCAGTTTAATATTCAGATAAACAGGTTGTTCACCATTCAGAAGAGGGAGTATTCATATCCTTACTTCCTTTATTCAGTTCAGTTATCAGTTATCAGTTATTAGTTCAGTTATCAGTTATCAGTTATCTTTTCAGTTATCAGTTCAGTTACCAGTTCTCACTTCTGTTTCAGTTTCAATAGTTATCATTTCAGTTATCATCTTAGTTTCAGTTTCAGTATTTATAATTCTTTCTTTCAGTTGCTTTACATACCAGTACAATTCAAATATACTGACGTCCCTTTTGCCGGGGGCCTACATCTCATAATGCAGGTAATGATTTACAGGTTGATGATTCAGAGCGCTAGGATTCTCACACCAGTTGTTTGGTGATCCCTAGTTCTTTCGGGGCATTATCATTACTTTACAGTCTTTCAGTATTTACAGGCAGTCAGTGTTTTCCGTACTTCATTAGAGGCTTCATAGACTAGAGTAACATTTAGACAGAGTCTCATGCTTTTTATGTGAAGCTATGTTGGCTGCAAATATGTTTCAGAATTGTATTAATATTTTCGCACTTTGATTTATATCATCTAGACTTTTAGTATATCAACATGTGTTAGTTTATCTTCCGCATTCAGTTTGTTATGATAATACATGTTGATTCAGCCAGCCAGTTGGTTTGCTCGGTCACATGTAGTCAGGCACCGAATGTTGTGTTACATCCAGGCCCAGGTTCGGGGCGTGACATTAAGTGACCAGTTCCGAGCCGTTGGATCAAAAGAATCCAACGGCTGTGATTGAAAGACGTGGAAACGATGTCGTTTTGTAATAGGGGAATTGGACCGGGTATTTATGGGAGTTGGGTTGGGCAGAATTGGGTAAAAAATCACATTTGGGCCATTGCATTTGCTCTGTGGGGTGGCCCAATATCAGAACACCCAATTGTCTCTTTCCCATTTTCCTTTTCTTTGTTTTTCTTTTTCTTTTCTTTAATTTAAAAACCATAATTAAATTAATTAAATCCTAAATTCATATCACCTATAAAATCAAACTAAATATCTATTTATAATAATTATAAAATTAGTTAATCCTAAATTAATGAAGAGGAAAATCCTAATCTAATATTAAAAGCTAAAATGTAGACATGAACAAATATTTTTTTGTGATTTTTATTTTAATAAAGTAATTAATTAACTAATAAATCCTAAAATATGAACACAAAACCTAATATGCAATGCATGAAATTTTGACATTTTCGGGGCATTTTTCATGATTTTAACAAAATTAAACGTGCACAAAAATGCAAACAATTAATAAAAATACTACAAAAATCCTATAAAATTGAAAAATAATTTGGAAACAATCTATTTCTTCAATTTTGTAGGAGTATTTTTAGTAGGGAAAAAATTACATGCTCACACACGGCATCACCCTTCGTGCTTTAACACTCACTCACAATATCATGCACGGCATCGCCCTTCGTGCTTTACACTCTTCCTCACCAAACAATAGAAACAATACGTCCCGGCAAGGGAATCAACAATATATACAATAACATCCCGGCAAGGGAATCTACAACGTAAACAATAATATCCCGGCAAGGGATTCAGCTATAACCAATCTCGTTCCCACAATTACTACACAAAACAAGTCTCAACTTGAGCCAATACTCAACAATGGTCAATTACTAAGAAATTATCATGAATCATGTTCAACATTGATAATCATCTACCTAAGTATGGACAACACACAATAGAGTCACATCAACAATAATATAAGACTTACGGGCATGCTTGACACCAATGTATAGGTACTCATCACCACACCTATACGTCGTACTCACACTAACACGTAGTAATTAAGACCACAACTCCTATTCCCTCAATCTAAGATTAGACCAAACACTTACCTCAATTCCACGGAAAAAATCAAGCCTCAATTACCGCTTTACCTCTCGGTTCCACTTCCAATCCGCTTGTATCTAGTCATAATTTACTTAATAACATCAATAGATGCTAAATAAACCAATTCTAATGCATGAAAATAGATTTCCCAATGTTTTCCCCAAAAAGTCAAAAACCGGCCTCGGGCCCACTTGGTCAAAACCCGAAGTTCAAATCAAAACCCGATCACCCATTCACCCCACGAACTCAAATATGCAATTAGTTTTGAAATCGGACCTCAATTTGAGGTCCAAATCCCCAAAATTCGAAAATCCTAATTTCTGCACAAAAACACCCAATTCCCCATGGAAAAACCCTAGATTTTGAAGTGAAATTATGTAAAAAGATGAATTAGATTGAACAAGATGAGTTAGAAATCACTTAATTTTGATTTGGAGGAGTTTGAGTCTTTGAAAAATCGCCTAAGGATGTTTAGGGTTTGGAAAAATTACAAAATGATGAAAATTCTGTCTGAAATCCCACTTAACAGGTCGCAGATATCGAAATTGCGATCAGGAGTTCGCAATTGCGAACCCTTTGAAATTCTGCTAACTTCGCATTTGCGAAGGAAATGTCGCATTTGCGACAGAGGGCCTTCGCAATTTCCGGCCTAGTGTTCGCATTTGCGATGAGGGCCTGCCCAGGCCCGGTTCGCATTTGCGACATATTGGTCGCATTTCCCAGGCCTACTCACTTCGCAATTGTGAAGCCTGATCTTGCAATTGCGAGATCAGAGGCCTGTGCAAAAATACCAGACGCACATCTGAGTTTCCTAAGTCCAAAACACTCTATGGCCTATCCAAAACCTACCTGAGCCCTCGGGGCTCCAAACCAAACATGCATACAAGTATAAAAATATCATACGAACTTGTTCCTGCGATCAAATCACCAAAATAACATCTCAAACAACGAATTTAACACCAAAGCTCATGAATTTCACAAGATAGTTCAAATTTCTATTTTCTCATCCAAGGGTCCGATTTATACCAAATCAACTCCGATTCTTACCAAATTTCACAGATATAACGTAAATATTATATTAAACCTGTACCGGGCTCTGGAACCAAAATACGGGCCCGATATCATCAAGAACACACACCATTTTATTTCCAAAAGTCTTTATATTTTCCAGCAAATAATTTTCTTTAAAAAAATTTTCTCGGGCTAGGGACCTCAGAATTTGATTTCGGGCATACGCCCAAGTTCCATATTTTACTACGGACCCTAGGGGACCGTCAAATCACGGGTCCGGGTCCGTTTACCAAAAATATTGACCGAAGTCAACTTTAATCAATTTTAAAGGCCAAATTTAATATTTTTCTTAAAATTCACATAAAAGCTTTCCGGAATTGTGCCCGGGCTGCGCATGCAAATCGATGAGAGATACAAGGAGGTTTTCAAGGCCTTGAAACACGGAAATGGACTTTGAAACAAAAGAAGACCCTTTGGGTCATCACAAAATAGATGGAGTGGATTTGGTTCATATAGATCGATACTTTCCTTTAATTAGGGAGCAAATTTATATGGTAGTTATTGTTCTTTTGACTAAATGGATATGTAGGGTAATTAATTGATGTGTACTACATGTAACTTCATAATTGAAGTATATTGTGTTAAGGGCTCTTAAAAGTATGTATACGGTGTAAAGTTCCCAAAAATCATCAGCCCAAATGGACACGTGATGATTCCCAACCTTGACCCATGAAAATTCTCAATCTTAAAGTTCTACCTTGACCCATGTTCTGAAAAATATTTTTAAATTTTGCCATATTTAGTTGTTTTACATGTTTCTAAAATATTTTTTTATGAACTCACTTTTTTTAATTGGAGCAAAATATTTTCCCCACTAAGAGAAGGGAAAATATTCTCCAAAATATTTTTCAACCTTCCCCATCTTCACCAACTCTCACCCCTCCACCACCCACCCATCTCCCCTACCCCTACCCCTACCCTACTCTTACCCCAATCCCCACCTCCCCACTCTCACACACCCACCGCCCCTACCCCAACTCCCCCAATGCTAAATATATGAAAAATTATTTAGAGTACCTTCTTTCCATGATGTAGAAAAAGAATTTTTTCTTTCATTTCAACAAAATATGTACTTTCTTTTCATGACGTAAAAAAAATATTTTCTTTCACTTCAACAAAATGAGTACTTTCTTTTCATGATGTCGAATAATTTATTTAACTAACTATTGTTGACAAAAATAATCATCAAACATGAAAAAAATCTGAAAATAAAGAAGAAACAAATTATCACAACAGAAAAAACAACAAATAAAATTTATATCAATAAAATAAAGGACGGGTATTAAGCTATTTTATCATGATAAAATAAAAGAAAGTACTCATTTTATTGTAACGAATGAAAATACTTTTCTATAACAAGAAAAGAAAATCTTCTTTTGGTTGAAATAAAAGAAATATTTTTTCTACAACAGGAAAAAATTTACTCTTTTTGTGAAAAAGAAAATACTTTTTCTACATCGTAAAAAGAAAGTACTCATTTTGTGAAAAAGAAAATACTTTTTCTATATCATGAAAAGAAAGTATTTATTTTATTGCAATGAAAGAAAATACTTTTTTCTACATCATAAATAGAAAATATTTATTTGTTGAAATGAAACAGGAAATACTCTATCTACAATATTACAAGAAAGTACTCAAAATGATATTTCTATGTAGGGTGGGGGTGGGGGTTGGGATGGTGGGAGATGGGTTGGGGTGGGTGAGTGGGAAGTTTTAATTTTACTATGTTTTATTATTGCGATCTTTGTTAGTATTATAAGATGAAGAACTATCAAATAAAGTTCTAAATCTAAATTGAAGAAAGAAATCATTGGGCATGAATTGTCATTTATTCCAAAATATAAGATAATTTTTATATATGTTTGTTTAAAAGTTGATAATATTGCAAAGTTTTGGGTCATCTTGGGCAGGTTGAGTTACAACCCTTTGTTTAGCCCATCTTGACCCAGCTCATCTTAACCCAAGTGAACTTTGGACAGGGTTGGGTAATGACTCATTTACAGCCCATCTTGACCCAACCCATCTTAACCCAAGTGAACTTTGAGTGGGTTGGGTAATGACTCATTTAATGAGTCAGCCCATCTTCACCAGCCCAAATAACCCATTTGCTACCCCTATCATAACCAAAATTATACTGTCGATTGGCTTTTAACTTAGAGAAATTTTTAGAAACCAGTATGTTTTAGTGATTATTAACTTACTATAGCTACCATTTACTAAATTCCTTCCTATAGCTATGTTTTAACTTGTTATAGAGTGTATTAGATGTATTAAAGCTAATGTATTCATGAATACAATAGGAAAAATCGGCAAAAAAAAGGAAATTACAGCTAATGTATAGATTGTATTCATATTTATTCGCGAGCTGTATTCGTGAATACAGTAATGGAATTTGCGAAAAAAGGTCTTCAGCTATTTAAAAATGGTAAGTGAATCAATTAACGCGATATATTCCTAATATAACTCAACAAACTCAATTATTACACACAAAATTTGTATTTCCAGTTATAGAAAACATTCTCAACCGAAAAACACCCCAAAAACAGAGCAATCTTCATTGATTCAATCCATCCTTTCTTTTTTTAATGGTATCTTTACTAAAATATATTTTAGTGGTATCTTTACAAATAGATCTATATATTGAAATTATATAATTACACTGAATACAGTTAAATACATAAAAATACATTGAATACAAGAAGTATAGTAGGCCATCTATCGTTGTAACGACCCGGCCGGTCGTTTCATGAGTTACCGCTCCGTTTTTCCCATTTCTACTTCTTATTGTCTTGTTCAACTGTATTATGTGTTATCGAGTTGGTTGGCTCGGGTTCGGAGAGGTTTTGGTAAGGTTTGATACACTTAGTCTCTTTTGAGAAAGCTTAAGTTTGAAAAGTCAACCGGATGTTGACTTATGTGAAATAGAGCTCGGATGTAAATTCCGATGATTCGGATAGCTTTGGGAGGTGATTTGGGACTTAGGAATGTGATCGAAACGTGTTTTGGAGGTCCGAAGTAGATTTAAGCTTGAATTGGCGAAATTAGAATTTTGGCGTTTTCCGGTTGATAGGTGAGATTTTGATATAGGGGTCGGAATGGAATTCCGGGAGTTGAAGTAGGTCCATTGTGTCATTTAGGATGTGTGTGCAAAATTTCAGGTCATTCGGATGTGGTTTGGTAGGCTTTTTGATCAAAAGCGGAATTCGGAAGTTTTAGAGTTCTTAGGCTTGAATCCGATGTGTTTTGGTTATTTCGATGTTGTTTGAGGTGTTTTGAAGATTGGTATAAGTTTGGATGGTATTATATGACTTGTTTGCGCTTTTGGTTGGGGTCCCGGGGGCCTCGGGGTGATTTCGGATGGTTGACGGAAAGTTTGAAATTGGAAATGGCAGCTGAAGCTAAGTTTGATGTCATAACCGCATCTACGGTTGAGAAGGCGCAGGTACGACCCTCGCAGATGCGGAAAACAAGTCGCAGAAGGGGAATGGGCCAAGGGGAGCTGGAACCGCAGAAGTGGCTAGGTGAGCGCACCTGCGATAGTGCAGATGCGGGTGTCTTATCGCAGATGCGGAACTTGGGTTCTTAAGTGAAAACTGCAGAAGCGTTTGGTGGACCGTAGAAGCGGTAACGCAGGAGCGCGATTTCGACCGCAGGTGCGAAAGACCTGGGCCTGAAGGTATAAAAGAATTCCTTCGCGATTTTTGAGTTATTCTTCACCATTTGCATGCGGGTTTAAGCTTGGGGGAGCTAACTGAAGAGGGATTTCAAGGGGATTTCATAGAGGTAAGGTTTTTGGACCCCATATTCATTTCTATGGTATTATTTCACTGATTTGGCTTGAAAATTAATAGAAATTAAGAGTTAAAAATTGGGAAACTAGGGCTTAAGATTGGAGACCTTTGAGCAAGGGTTTGAGGGGTCATTTGTGGTCGGATATTAATACTTTTGATATGTATGAACTCGTGGGGAGATAAGGAGTCTAGTGATGTAAATTTTAGCGAATTTCGAGACGTGGGTCCGGGGTCGGGTCGGACCAATTTCGGAATTTTTGGTATAATTTGATTATTTTCGCATGGGCTTCATTCCCTTAGCTTATTCTAATGTTATGATTCTGATTTTGGTAGATTCGATGCGAGTTGAGGCCGAGGCGAGAGGCAAAGGCGTCGCGGAGTAGTATTTCATCCGGTTTGAGGTAAGTAACCATTGTAAATCTGGAACTGAGGGTATAAAACCGCGGTATTTCGTATCGATTTGATAAATGAGGTGACACACATGCTAGGTGACGAGCGTGTGGGCGTGCACCGGTAGGGATTGTGACTTGGTCTTCCCGTAGCGACTATTAAGCCGCGTACTTGATTTGAAATCTTATGATATCACGTATTTTAGAGATTGATACTATATTATGGGTTGTATGTCATGTTTGGGGCCTTGTGCCGACTTGCTGAGACCCTTAGGGGCATTTTTCCTATTTTTCCTCACTCTATCTGTTTGAAAGCATATCCTCAGTCATGTTTTACCCGATTATTGTTTAAACCTGGTTTTTATCACTCTGTTTCGTAAAATATGAAAACTGTTTGGGCTGAGTTTCCCTGATTTCCACTTTTATGCCCGAGTGGCTGTGAGATTAATGACTGAGAGATATTGAGGACCTAATCGTGAGGATTATCTATATATATATATATATATATATATATATTATGGATCGGGCTGCACGCCGCAGCAATATTATATGTATATATTATGGATCGGGCTGCACGCCGCAGCAATATTTATATGGATCGGGCACGCCGCAGCGATATTTATATGGATCGGGCTGCACGCCGCAATGATGTATATATTGGATCGGGTGCGCGCCGCATCGATATGACATTTGGGCTGTAGGAGCCCCTCCGGAGTCTGTACACCCCCAGTGAGCGTAGTCGACTTTATACTATGGATCGGGCTGCACGCCGTAGCGATTATTATGATTATTACTATTATGAGATATTATTGAGCCTGAGTGCTGAGTGTGAGTGCTGTGTGACGAGAGTTGAGTCACGAGTGACCGAGTGGCTTGCCCGAGAGGCTATATTTGTGAGTGATACCTTGCCCGAGGGGCCCATTTATCACATATTTGCTAATTTCACTCTTCCTTTTTATAATGAGCCTCTGTTGAAACCTGCTAAGTAAATGATTTCAAAGTATTTCAATTTAAACTGAAGTTTTACGAAGTAACTGGCTTTTAAATTGTTGAGTTTGACTTGATATTCTGTTGTATACTCTTATATATGATTTTTAACTGCTCGTCACTGCACTCAGACCTTATTTACTTTAGTTACTTACTGAGTTGGCGTACTCACGTTACTCCCTGCACCTTGTGTGCAGATTCAGGTGCCCGAGCGGCAGAGTGAGGGTTCCCAGCATTTTCGGAGCTTATCGGAGACTGCAAGGTAGCTGCACGGCATCGGTGGCCCTGCTTTCCTCCTTCCTATGCTTGTTTTTCCGTATTTTTAAACCTATCGTGTATTAGGCAGTCGGACTGGTTGTATTTAGAGGCTCTAGACTTGTGACACCAAATGGTTGGGATATGTTTGGTTTTGTTGGCATATTGTCTTTCCGCACCTTTCAGTGAATTAAATATTTCTCTTGCAAATTTGAATCTTAATCAGTATTAGCAAAATGGTTTATTAAAAGGAATTTACTGTGGTTAATTGTTTGGGTTGGCTTGCCTAGTATTGTGATAGGCGCCATCACGACCGGGGTATTTGGGGTCGTGACTAGTTGGTATCAGAGCCTAGGTAACATACGTCTCGCGAGTCATGAGCCGGTTTAGTAGAGTCTCGCGGATCGGTACGGAGACGTCTGTATTTATCGTCGGGAGGCTGCAGAACCTTTAGGAAAAACTTCTCATTCTTGAATTCTTGTCGTGTGAATCTGTTGATTCTAGTGCTAAACTTCTGTTATTCTATTCTCTCACAGATGGTGAGGACACGTGCTACCGATCAGGATGGACGACCACCAATACCACCAGTTGGGGACACTAGGGGCCGAGGACGCGGTCGAGGCCGTGGTAGGGGCAGGGGTGTAGCCCGCACAACAGCTAGGGCAACACCTGCAGATCCACCAGCTGCCCCAGTTCAGGATCAGGTCCCAATTGTGGACACTCCAGCAGCAGCAGCTCAGGCACCAGCTGTGCCTATTTTGATTCTAGGCTTTTAGGAGGCTCTAGCTCAGATTCTATCAGTGTGCACTGGTTTGGCTCAGGCGGTCTCAGTTACTACGGCCGCAACTACTTCTCAGGCTGGGGGAGGCACTCAGACTCCTGCCGCCCGCACACCCGATCAGGTTGTTCAGGGGTTGCAGACACCGGAGGCACCACTAGCCCAGCCGATAGCAGCTGCTCAGGGTTATGTGACTCCAGCTATTCCAGAGGACGAGCAGTGCAGATTGGAGAGGTTTGGCAGAGTCCATCCACCTACTTTCAGTGGTGCAGTTGGCGAGGATGCCTAGGGTTTCTTGGATAGATGTCAGAGGATTCTTTGCACCGTAGGTATTCTGGAGACCAGTGGGGTCGCATTCACGACTTTCAGTTTACGAAAGCTGCCTTCACTCGGTGGGAGGCTTATGAGAGGTGTAGGCTTGTTGGTGCGGCGCCCCTTACTTGGCAGCAGTTCTCCGCTCTCTTTTTGGAGAAATATGTGCCACAGTCCCGCAGGGAAGAGCTACGTAGGCAGTTCGAGCAGTTGCGATAGGGGGAGATAACTGTTACACAGTACGAGATGAGGTTCTCCGAGTTAGCTCTCCATGCTATTTGGTTGGTTCACACAGATCGAGAGAGGATCAGGAGGTTCGTTGATGGCCTCACATATCAGCTTCGGATTCTCATGACTAGAGAGGGTGTCAGGTGCTACTTTTGAGGAGGTTGTTGACATCGCCCGGGAGATTGAGTCGGTACGTCGCCAGGAGCGAGAGGAGAGGGAGGCCAAGAGGCCTCGGGGATCTGGCGGCTATGGTGGTTCTCCTTCGAGGGGTCAGTTTCAGCACGGCAGAGGCCGTCCATTCAGGCAGGCTCGGTCAGCTCATCCAGGTTATCATGGGGCATCGTTGGGTCATGGGTCTCACAGTTCTCATCAGGGACATTCATCACTCAGTGCCCTTCCAGCCTAGAGTTCATTCCGTGCTCTATCAGTTCAGGGCTCTTCTATGCCAGGTGCATCTGCTAGTCATTCCAGAGCTAGGGTTTCCCGTCAGTCCCCGTCTCCAGCATCGGGGAGTTGTTATGAGTGTGGAGAGTTTGGGAATATGAGGAGGCAGTGTCCTCGCCTTCTTGAGGGTCCGTCTCAGCAGAGGGGTCAGCACTCGACTTCATCTCCAGCCACTTTACCACCCGCTCAGGCAGCTAGGGGTGGAGGTCAGTCAGTTAGGGGTCGCCCTAGAGGGGGAGGTCGATCAGGTAGTGGTCAGGCCCGTTTCTATGCACTTCCAGCTAGACCTGATGTCGTTGCTTCAGATGCGGTGATTACAGGTATTATCTCAGTCTGCCGCAGAGATGCCTCTGTGTTATTTGATCCTGGCTCTACATTCTCTTATTTTTCATCTTATTTTGCCCATTATTTGGATACACCCTGCGAGTCTCTTCTCTCTTCAATTCATGTCTCTACTCCGGTGGGTGATACTGTTGTGGTAGACCGTGTATACCGATCGTGTGTTGTGTCTATTGGGGGTCTAAAGACCCGAGTGGATCTTCTGTTGATATGTATGGTATACTTCGATGTGATAGTGGGCATGGATTGGTTATCTCCGTGCCGGGCTATTCTCGACTGTCATGCCAAAATGGTGATGTTAGCTATGTCGGGTGTGCCACAGATTGAGTGGCGAGGTCTGTCTGATTATGTTCCCAGCAGGGTAATCTCATTCTTGAAGGCCCAGCGTATGGTTGGGAAGGGTTGTCTTTCATACTTAGCATTTGTGAGGGATGTCAGTGCAGAGACTCCCAGCATTGATTCTGTTCCAGTTGTGAGAGATTTTCCAGATGTGTTTCTTGCAGACCTGCCGGGCATGCCATCGGACAGGGATATCAATTTTGGTATTGATCTGGTGCGGGCACTCAGCCCATTTCTATTCCACCGTACCGTATGGCACCAGCGGGTTGAAGGAGTTAAAGGAGCAGCTTCAGGATCTCCTTGATAAGGGGTTTATTCGACCTAGTGTGTCGCCTTGGGGTGCGCATGTCCTATTTATGAGAAAGAAGGATGGCACGATGAGGATGTGCATTGATTACAGGCAGTTGAACAAGGTTACAATTAAGAACAAGTATCCCCTACCTCGCATTGATGATTTGTTTGACCAGCTTCAGGGAGCGAGAGTGTTCTCCAAGATTGATCTCCATTCAGGTTATCACCAGCTGAAGATCAGGGACTCGAATATTCTCAAGACAGCTTTAAGGACCCGTTATGGTCACTATGAGTTCCTGGTGATGTCTTTTAGGCTGACCAATGCCCTAGCAGCGTTCATGCATTTGATGAACAGCGTGTTTCGGCCTTATCTCGACTCCTTTGTCATAGTTTTCACTGATGATATTCTGATGTATTCGCGTAGTCAGGAGGAGCATGCGGAGCATTTGAGGGTTGTGTTGCAGAGATTGAGGGAGGAGAAGCTTTATGCAAAGTTCTCCAAGTGCGAGTTTTGGCTCAGTTTAGTGGCTTTCTTGGGGCACGTGGTATCCAGTGAGGGTATTCAGGTTGATCCAAAGAAGATAGAGGTGGTTCAGAGTTGGCCCAGACCGTCCTCAGCTACGGAGATTCACAGTTTTCTTGGTTTGCCAGGTTATTACCACCGGTTTGTTCAGGGATTTTCATCTATTGCATCGCCCTTGACCAGGTTGACTCAGAAGGGTGCTTTATTCAGGTGGTCAGATGAGTGTGAAGAGAGCTTTCAGAAGCTCAAGACTGCCTTGACCACAACTCTAGTGTTAGTTTTTCCATCAGCTTCAGGTTCATATACCGTGTATTGTGATGCTTCAAGAGTTGGTATTGGGTGTGTGTTGATGCCGGAGGGTAGAGTTATTGCTTATGCTTCTCGTCAGTTGAAGCCCCATGAGAAGAACTACCATGTTCATGATTTGGAGTTGGCTGTCATTGTTCACGCATTGAAGATTTGGAGGCATTACTTGTATGGTGTGTCTTGTGAGGTGTTTACCGATCATCGTAGCCTCCAGCACTTGTTCTAGCAGAAGGATCTCAATTTGAGCAGCGGAGATGGTTGGAATTGCTAAAGGTTTATGATATTACTATCTTGTACCATCCGGGGAAGGCCAATGTGGTGGCCGATGTGTTGAGCCGAAAGGCAGTGATTATGGGGAGTTTGGCATATATTCCAGTTGGGGAGAGACCTCTTGCAGTGGATGTTCAGGCCTTGGCCAATCGGTTCGTGAGGTTGGATATTTCGGAGCCCAATCGGGTATTGGCCTGTGTGATTTCTCGGTCTTTCTTATTTGATCGCATCAGAGAGTGCCAGTATGATGATCCTCATTTGCTTGTCTTTAGGGACAGAGTTCAACATGATGATGCCAGAGATGTGACTATTGGTGATGATGGGGTGATGAGGATACAGGGCTGGATATGTGTGCCCAATGTAGATGGCTTCGGGAGTTGATTCTGGAGGAGGCCCATAGCTCGCGGTACTCCATTCGTCCGGGTGCCGTGAAGATGTATCGGGATCTAATACAGCACTATTGGTGGCGAAGAATGAAGAAGGACATTGTGGGATTTGTAGCTTGGTGTCTCAATTGTCAGAAGGTGAAATATGAGCATCAGAGACCGGGTGGCTTGCTTCAGCAGATGGTTATTCCAGAGTGGAAGTGGGAGCGGATCACCATGGAATTTGTAGTTGGGCTCCCACGGACTTTGAAGAAGTTCGATGCTATTTGGGTGATTGTGGATTGGCTGACTAAGTCCGCGCACTTCATTCCTATGTGTACTACTTATTATTCAGAGCGGTTGGCACAGATCTATATCCGGGAAATTGTTCGTTTGCATGGTGTCCAGGTTTCCATCATTTCAGATAGGGCCACTCGGTCTACTTTACAGTTTTGGAGGTCTGTACAGCTAGAGTTGGGCACCCAGGTTCAGTTGAGCACAACTTTTCACCCTCAGACGGACGGGCAGTCCGAGCGCACTATTCAGATATTGGAGGACATGTTGCGCGCTTGTGTCATAAATTTTGGAGGGTCATGGGATCAGTTTCTACCGCTCGCAGAGTTCGCTTATAACAACAGTTACCAGTCGAGTATTCAGATGGCTCCATATGAGGCTTTGTATGGGAGGCGGTGTAGATCTCCAGTTGGTTGGTTTGAGCCGGGTGAGGCTAGACTATTGGGTACAAACTTGGTGCAGGATGCTTTAAACAAGGTGAAGGTGATTCAGGAGAGGCTTCGTACAGCGCAGTCGAGACAAAAGAGTTATGCTGACAGGAAGGTTCGGGATGTGTCCTACATGGTAGGTGAGAAGGTTCTGTTGAAGGTTTCACCCAGGAAGGGTGTTATGAGATTTGGGAAGAAAGGTAAATTGAGTCCTCGGTTTATTGGGCCTTTTGAGGTACTTCGGAGGATTGGGGAGGTGGCTTATGAGCTTGCATTGCCACCCAGCCTATCGAGTGTGCATCCGGTGTTTCATGTTTCTATGCTCCGGAAGTATATTGGGGATCCGTCTCATGTTTTAGACTTCAGCACGGTTCAGTTAAATGATAATTTGACGTATGATGTGGAGCTAGTAGCTATTTTTGAGCGGCAGGTTCGAAAGTTGAGGTCAAAGGGTATAGATTCAGTGAAAGTGTAGTGGAGAGGCGACTCGTGGAGGAGGCTACCTGGGAAACCCAGCGGGAGATGCAGAGCAGATATCCTTACCTATTCGAGGCTTCAGGCATGTTTCTTGACTCGTTCGAGGACGAACGTTTGTTTAAGAGGGGGAGGATGTAACGACCCAGCCGGTCGTTTCATGAGTTACCGCTCCGTTTTCCCCATTTCTGCTTCTTATTGTCTTGTTCAGCTGTATTATGTGTTATCGAGTTGGTTGGCTCGGGTTCGGAGAGGTTTTGGTAAGGTTTGAGACACTTAGTCTCTTTTGAGAAAGCTTAAGTTGGAAAAGTCAACTGGATGTTGATTTATGTGAAATAGAGCTCGGATGTAAATTTTGATTATTCGGATAGCTTCGGGAGGTGATTTGGGACTTAGGAGTGTGATCGAAACGTGTTTTGGAGGTCCGAAGAAGATTTAGGCTTGAAAATGCGAAATTGGATTTGGTGTTTTCCGGTTGATAGGTGAGATTTTGATATAGGGGACGGAATGGAATTCCGGGTGTTGCAGTAGGTCCGTTGTGTCATTTGGGATTTGTGTGCAAAATTTCAGGTCATTCGGACGTGGTTTGGCAGACTTTTTGATCAAAAGCGGAATTCGGAAGTTTTAGAGTTCTTAGGCTTGAATCCGATGTATTTTGGTTGTTTCGATGTTGTTTTGAGGTGTTTTGAAGATTGGTATAAGTTTGGGATGGTAGTATATGACTTGTTTGCGCTTTTGGTTGGGGTCCCGGGGGCCTCGGGGTGATTTCGGATGGTTGACGGAAAGTTTGGAATTGGAAATGGCATCTGAAGCTAAGTCTGCTGTCATAACCGCATCTGCGGTTGAGAGGGCGCAAGTGCGACCCTCGCAGATGCAGAAAACAAGTCGCAGAAGCGGAATGGGCCAAGGGGAGCTGGAACCGCAGAAGCGGCTAGGTGAGCGCAGATGCGCTCATCTTATCGTAGATGCGGAACTTGGTTTCTTAAGTGAAAATCGCAGAAGCGTTAACGCATGAGCGTGATTTGGTCTGCAGGTGCGAAAGACCTGGGCCAGAAGATATAAAAGAATTCCTTCGCGATTTTTGAGTTATTCTTCACCATTTGCATGCGGGTTTGAGCTTGGGGGAGCTAATTGAAGAGGGATTTCATAGAGGTAAGGTTTTTGGACCCTAAATTCGTTTCTATGGTGTTATTTCACTGATTTGGCTTGAAAATTAATGGAAATTAAGAGTTAAAAATTGGAAAACTAGGGCTTAAGATTGGAGACCTTTGAGCAAGGGTTTGAGGGGTCATTTGTGGTCGAATTTTAATACTTTTGATATGTATGAACTCGTGGGGAGATAAGGAGTCTATTAATGTAAATTTTTGTGAATTCCGAGACGTGGGCCCAGGGGTCGGGTCGGACCAATTTCGGGATTTTTGGTATAATTTGATTATTTTTGCATGGGCTTCGTTCCCATAGCTTATTCTAATGTTATGATTCTAATTTTGGGTATATCCGATGCGAGTTGAGGCCGAGGCGAGAGGCAAAGGCGTCGCGGAGTAGTATTTCATCCGGTTTGAGGTAAGTAACCATTGTGAATCTGGAATTGAGGGTATAAAACCCCGGTATTTCGTATTGATTTGATAAATGAGGTGACGCACATGCTAGGTGACGAGCGTGTGGGTGTGCACTGGTAGGGATTGTGACTTGGTCTTCGTGTAGCAACTATTAAGCCGCATACTTGATTTGAAATCTTATGATATCATGTATTTTAGAGATTGATACTATATTATGGGTTGTATGCCATGTTTGGGGCCTTGTGCCGACCTGCTGAGACCCTTAGGGGCATTTTTACTGTGTTTCCTCACTCTATTTGTTTGAAAGCATATCCTGTCATGTTTTACCTGATTATTGTTTAAACCTGGTTTTTATCACTCTGTTTCTTAAAATATGAAATCTGTTTGGGCTGAGTTTCCCTGATTTCCGCTGTTATGCCCGAGTGGCTGTGAGATTAATGACTGAGAGAGGTTGAGGACCTAATCGTGAGGATTTTTTATATATATATATATATATATATATATATATATATATATATTACTAACATAGTCAAATATAGAATAAACTTACCATATACTATTAGCATTTATTAGCTTGCCACTTGGCTTAATCACAATGCAAATTATATATGGTAACTTTATTCCTTTAATATATACTATTATTAGTACCCGCGCGATGCACTGTCACGAGCCGGATTTCCCACCATCGGGAGTCGTGATAGCGCCTACTGTTGGAGCTAGTCAAGCCAAACATTTAAACATTTTCGGATAACAACATAACAATAATAAAATATCGAGCCTTTAAATAAATGCGGAAGTCTTTTAAAACATAAACAACTGGTAACTCAAAATGCAGAAGTCTAATATTTCACTACCCAAGANTGAGGACCTAATCGTGAGGATTTTTTATATATATATATATATATATATATATATATATATATATATTATGGATCGGGCTGCACGCCGCAGCAATATTATATGCATATATTATGGATCGGGCTGCACGCCACATCGATATTTATATGGATCGGGCTGAACGCCGCAGCGATATATATATTGGATCGGGTTGCGCGCCACAGCAATATGATGCTTGGCTGTAGGAGCCCCTCCGAAGTCTGTACACCCCCAGTGAGCGTAGTCAACTATAAACTATGGATCGGGCTGCACGCCGTAGCGATTATTATGATTATTACTATTGTGAGATATTATTGAGCCTGAGTGCTGAGTGTGAGTGCTGTGTGACGAGAATTGAGTCACGAGTGACCGAGAGGCTTGCCCGAGAGGCTATATTTGTGAGTGGTACTTTGCCCGAGGGGCCCATTTATCACATATTTGTTGATTTCACTCTTCCTTTTTATAATGAGCCTCTGTTGAAACCTGCTAAGTAAATGATTTCAAAGTATTTCAATTTAAACTGATGTTTTACGAAGTAACTGGCTTTTAAATTGTTGAGTTTGACTTGATATTTTGTTGTATACTCTTATATATGATTTTTAACTGCTCGTCACTACAGTCAGACCTTATTTACTTTAGTTACTTACTGATTTGGCGTACTCACGTTACTCCCTGCACCTAGTGTGTAGATTCAGGTGCCCGAGCGGCAGAGTAAGGGTTCCCAGCATGTTCGGAGCTTATCGGAGACTGCAAGGTAGCTGCACGGCATCGGCAGCCCTGCTTTCCTCCTTCCGATCCTTGTTTTTCCGCATTTTTAGACTTATCATGTATTAGACAGTCGGACTGGTTGTATTTAGAGGCTCTAGACTTGTGACACCAGATGGTTGGGCTGTGTTTGGTTTTGTTGGCATATTGTCTTTCCGCACCTTTCAGCGCTTCAAATACATTTGAATACATATATTTCAGAATACATAAATTATATTAAATTAAAAAAATATATTAAAACATTCTACAATACATTGAATACAAACCGTTGAATATATACTGCTGGACAAAACAGTGAAACAAAGTGAAGCTTTAAAATAATATAATTACATTGAATACAGTTAAATACAATGAATATATTGAAAAAGTAGAAAAACTAAAGATAGTGAATACAATGAATACATGGAATACAACGAGATACATTGAAATACAATGAAAAAAGGTAACAGACTCTTCAAATTCCTCAGCCCCAAACTCCGTCCCCAATCCACCGATATCCAAGCCGCCGCCATGTGGGGCGTCGCCGCCGGTATCAGCGCCCCATAAGTCGTCCAGGTACTGAATCTCTCATTTTTGCTTTGAAAGTTTTGAGATCAGCACTTGTATTTCTCCAGATCTTTATTTCTCCTTTATCTTTTTTTTTTTCCAGCTCTTTGTTTCTACTTACCACAACTCTTTGGAGCAAAAAAAGTTGAAAATTGAGAGAGACAATGGAGATGAATCAGTGAAGAATCGTTGATAGAGAGAATGGAGATGTGACAGAGAGAATGGGGTGGATGCAGGAAGAAGGCTAAGGGAGGAGGGGGTTAGGTGTGACACAACAAGGAAGGGGGGAAGTGGTCGCCGGCCGGATCTGTCATTGGCGGAACACATCCCCTGCTAGGGTTTCTAAAAGCAGGGGAGGAAAAAATTGGGGTAAAAAGAGAAGAAAGAGGAAAGAGAAAGGAGGAGAGAAGGAAGAGAGAGGGAGAAAGAAGTTTACTTCCTATACAGTAATTTTGTGAGAGAAAAAAAAGAAAGAAGGAGAGAGCAAAATAATACATAGCGTATTTAATGACTTAAAGGTAGGAAGTGGTCATAAATAAATATTTAGCAATAAAAATTAAAAGGTAGCTATAGGAGATAATTTTTTAAAAGTGCATTTATTTATAATAAATAAGATATCAACCATTGTTATATGAGGTAAAATTTCCTTTAACATACTATTCAAAGCTTTAGCGACTAACTATAGATGAGCTTAAAAATCAAGTTGCCAGTGTAGCTTATGGTGACCAGTAAATAAGCTCAATTGGAAAGCTTTCTTCAGTCACCTCCCCATCTCTGTTTACTTCACAAAGTTTAACATTCCACCCCGATAAAAAAAATTTGCATGGGAAGGAATTTCGCTTAAACTCCATTTTTGTGAACTTGTATGAGCTTTGTGATAAAGAACTGAGTCTTGGACCTAAAAACGAGAATTAGCACGAGTCATGCTTTCATACTATATTAAAGAAATGAACTTTACGACTAACTCAAGCCTAAAATCTAGCTCATGAGTTGAGGCTGCCCAAATCATATTAAGGAGACCAAAGGGATCTTTACACTAGTAGCCAATCATATTATGTATTGAAATACATAGAGGATTCATATCAGTGATCCCAACAAGTTTGGCATTGAGGATTAGTTGGTTTATTGATTGAAAAATCTTTGTTTTGGACAAGCTGTGATATTAGGCAAAAAATGCATATATTTAATTATTATTGCCTTATATTCTAGTACTTTTAATTATTTTTTTGAGTACTAGTTATATCACTTTATGCTTAATATTATATTTTAACTGTGTAGGAATAAAGTGGTGTGAAGGCAGAGAGATTTGGAGCAAAATTGAATAATGTACGGAAGAAAAAAGAAGGAAAACAAACAAAAAAGACAAGGGGGATAACGTTTGGTGTTTGTCCGCCCCCCTACCCCCCCCCCCCCCAAGTGTAGGACAAAAAGAAAAGGGGAAAACAATTTGAAGTCAAGAACGGAATTGCAAAATTAGGCAAAACATTCTGCCTCCAGCGCTAAGGCCAGCGCGAGGCGCTGGTCTGGATGTTATAGTTGCGGGATTTTTCCACTTCATTTGGGACAAGGTTATTTCGGCCCTACACGATCCCAACTCGTATAAAAGGAGTCTTAAACCTAATTTGGTGGGGATCTAACACACTTTGAAGGAGAATACACGGGGGAGAACACAAACCACGCTTGGAGGAGGCTTCTAACTAGTTTTCTTCTCTTCTCTTTCTTTAACTTTATAGTTATTAGTTCTACAGTTTTAGGTGCTACACGAACGTTGTAGCTTGAAGCTTGAATTGTTCTTATTCTTTTATCATATTGGTTATTTATTTAATCTTGCGCTTAATTATTTGATTACTTGATCACCAATTGAATACTATCTGCGAATCTAGGATTGAACTCAGGAGAGAGAATTTTAGATTGCATATAAGATTGAATAGAGCAAGATCTTAAACTCGATGCATCGGGAACGAATTTGCGGTTAGGATAGGGATATACCTAATCGTCTTGTTTGGTTATTATACGGGAATTATTAATGTGTTCTTGTTAATCCTGATTCCATAGGAATATAGGCGTTAGGTTAGCTTAAATAGGCGAGTAGTACTTTGGGAGAAGACTACGAGTAATATATAACCCTGTCAATCAATAAACTAGATAAATTAATTAGAAAATTTAGGTAGAAAACTCAATGGGGTTTTTAGCTAACCTATAGCTCTAGAATATTGCCTCTCATTGAATTCGTCTCTAATGTTCGCCAATTTGTTCCTTTAATCTCTTAGTTTGTTACTCTAGATCAGCTTGAGTTAATTATTCATACTTTAGGATTCGCTTGAACAGATTATTTTTTTAGGTTTAATTTAGTTGATAGTTAATCACAAGTCCCTATAGGTACGATATCTGGACTTACAATCCTATATTACTTGTACGACCACGTATACTTGCGTGTGCGTTTGGGAGCAACAAGTTTTGGTGATGTTGCCGGGGACTTAGAAATTAGCTAATTTTCTAGATTAGACTTTTACTTTTATTTTTAAAAAATTATTTTTTCTGTAAATATTTTTATTTTTATAATTATTATGTGTTTCTAGTTCTCTGATTATGACATCTGGGGATGAAATATATGGAGATAAGATAATTGATGAAGAAGCTTGGTTGACGGAAGACTTTTATAGCCCATATTTTTGGGCTTGTCATGACCTGGCCTCTTAGAAGTCTGAATTTGAATATGGGAGTAAGGATTGGTATTGTGACGAATATTATCGATTAAGGGAATATGTGAAACGATGTTGTTTACTAACAACGTTGGTGAATAATTGGTATAAGGAGAGAGTTGATCTTGCACAAGAAATTGACAGGTTGGGCTTGCCATTGCGCAACTTGGATGCAGATTCGAGTGCAAAGGTTGATGCGTGTAACGCCCAACAATTAAGTGATGAGTTGTGTGAAGCTGGAAAGGATCTTCTATGCCAAATTGAGGAGCTAAAACGAGAATACCAATTATTAGACCATGTTCTTGTTGATGATGCCGAGGTTGAGGGGGTATATATTATTGAGGGTGTCAAAAATAATGTGGTTTTGGAGTTGGGGCGTGTTGGTCATCACTCTAAATATTTTTCTACATTATGTTTGGATGGGGACATGGAGATCGAGCCTTTAGAGATATGTATAGATGAAGAACAATAACCTTATATTCTAAAATTTGCCACACCAAAAAGACAAAACGACATCCCTCACTTAAGAGCGATGAAATTCAAGATGCGATATTTATTGCTTGAGTCACGACCTAAAAACTAACCGTGTCGTGATGGCGCCTATCGTGGTACTAGGCAAGCCGACACATTACCAAAACAAAACGATATTTCATTTTCAAGATAATCCCAAAGATATTTAATATAAAACCTTCATAAGTAGTTCAAATCAAAACAAAAGTGCGGAAAAGAAAAGCACGACCGTCTGACAATGTCAAGACTAACATAGTCTGGAAATAACTGAATACAACTAAGGGAAGATAAAGAGGGAGGAAAGCAGGGTTGCGATCCCCAGGCAGCTACCTTGCTAACTCCGATGGATCTGCAAGCGAACAATCAACACTCACTATCGTGTCTAGAAACGCCTGGATCTGCACATAAGATGTAGGGAGTAACGCGAGTACGCCAACTCAGTAAGTAACTCAATAAATAAAGACTGAGAAGTAGTGATGAGCAATAATGCGAGTAAATCTCATATCACCAAAAACTCAGTAAAATACAGCATGCTTTAAAAAAAATTAGAGTTTGAATCAAATCAGCTTGTTTAAATCCAGTACCAGTAAAATCATTTAAAAATATCTTTCGAAAGTTTTCGAACAAAGGTTCATTGCAAAAGTGAGCAAAATGATGAAGTCATAAAAAGCCCCTCGGGCAAACATCACTCGTATACAGCCCCTCAGGCAAACATCACTCATATACAGCCCCTCGGGCAAACCTCACCATCACTTAGATACAGCCCCTCGGGCAAACCTCACCATCACTTAGATACAGCCCCTCGGGCATACCTCACCATCACTCATATACAGCCCCTCGGGAAAACCTTACCATCACTCATATACAGCCCTTCGGGCAAACCTCACCATCACTCATGCCTCCCAGTCAGTCAGCACTCGGCACTTGCACTCAGTAGGTACCTGCGCTCACTGGGGTGTGCCGACTCCGGAGGGGCTCCTTCAGCTCAAGCGCTATAACAAGCCAACTCATGGCATAACTCAATCAGGCCCCTGACCTTACTCAGTCATGAATCAGTAAAACATATTGCAGCGTGCAGCCCGATCCCATATATATACTCAGGAATCAGGCCCTCAGCCTCACTCTGTCATAAATCAGTAAAACAAGGCATTCAGCCCAACCAACATTTATATGATGCATCAAAACAGAGTAATAAAGACTGAGTTATGCAGTAAATAAGTATAAACATGACTGAATATAGATTTCCAATCGAAAACAATAAGAGGATAGCAATAAAAGACCTCTAAGGGTCCAAACAGCACTGGCATAAGGCCTAAACATGGCATTTAGCCTGATTTACAGAAATTCTTTCTAAAACACATAAGAAGCATGTAGTTTCAACAAAAAGTTCAACTTTATAGTAGATACGGGACAGACCAACTCACAATCCCTAACGGTGAACGCCCACATGCCCGACACCTAGTATGTGTGTCACCTAAAGATAGTCACATGACACAAAATCCGAGGTTTCATACTCTCAGGACTAGATTTACAATCGTTACTTACCTCAAACCGATCAAATCTCCACTCCGTGATGCTCTTACCCCTCGACTCGATCTCCAAATGCTCCGAATCTATTCACAATCAGTACAATACCATCAATATATGCTAAAGGAATGATTTCCACAAGAAAAATTACCAAATTAGACCAAGAACCCGAAATTGGCTCAAACCAGGCCCCCAGGCCCACGACTTGGAATCCGACAAATTTTACAAATCTAGTAAGCCCACTCACGAGTCCATACATACAAAACTCATCAAAATCCGACTTCAAATGGCCATTCAAATCCCCAAAATCATCACTCCAATTCTCTTCCATTTTTCCCCTAGTTTTCACCCCAAATTTCCAATTTAGATGATAAAAATCAAGATACAATCATGGAATTTAACCAAAATCAAGTGAAGAACACTTACCTCAATCACCTCTCCAAAAATCCCTTCAAAATCGCCTTCTACCGAGCTCCCACTTCAATTTTATGATATGAACTCAAAACCCTCGTTTTGAATCTTTTAAATCTGCCCAGATATACCTTCATCGCGATCGCGAGGCTATAGCCTCGCGATCGCGAATCACAAATAGGTTGCCTCACCTGTTAACCTTACACGAATGCGATAATAGCCACACGTTCGCGAACCTATGCCACACAGACCTGCACGATTGCAACATGCCTCACGCGATCGCGTAGAGCAATCACCTTAGCTCCTCTTCAGCTCAATCTCGTCTACGCGAACGCGATACTAGCCATGCATTCGCGAAGCACTACCTCACACACGTACGCGAAAGCGACCTTAACTCTGCGATCGCTTAGAACAACTTCACCTCTGCCCCAAATAAGCATACGCGATCGCGGATGCACTCATGCGATCGCGTATAAGGAAACCAAAAAAAAATATAGCAGCAAATAGCAGCCTCTTCAAGGCCAAAAATGCTCCGTTAACCACCCGAAACTCACCCGAGGACCTCGGTGTCACGACCCAAACCGAAGGGCCGCGACGGATGCCCGAGTCCTACCTATCAAACACCCCTAGGCATGCGTCTAAGCTGTAAACCTGATTAAGATATGCTGAATTACGAGAATAACATACATGAAGGAAACCTGCCCAAAAGGCATATGTACATATACGTGCGGAATACGTGGGGAGAGCCAACAAGGCTGTTATAGACAACTACATATCCAAAACTGGAAGCCGGCAAGGCCACATACTATCCAACTATACATACTGTCTACAGACCTCTAATAGAAATACAACCGTACAAAGATGGGACTGAGCCACGTCATACCTATATATATATATATATATATATATATATATATACACACACACACTATNGATGACTGACTTCCACTCGAGGACCTTGCTTGTTTATGGACTAACCCTTTTCTCTGTCGTCCCCATCACATAAAATTCCTTTTCTCCGTTCGGACCCAATATCTTCTACTTGTTGCGTTGCATGAACTGGTGCCTCCCCAACCTTTGTGTCTCATATGAACCCCAAAGCACGTCTATTGCCCCTACTCCGTGTGTATGCTGTTCTTTCTTGACTTAAATCATTGGCCTTGGCCTTGAGGTCTGTTGCTCCTTCACTTGCCATGACAACTGATTTCCATTCGAAGACCCCGCTTGTTCCTTGACTAACTACTTCCTTTGTAAACCTTAACACAGAAAATACCTCTTCTTGCTCAAACCCAACACCTTCTATCTGTTGCATTGCTCCTGAACTGACATTTACCAACCTTTGTGTCTCACATGAACCCCAAAGCACGACACTTGTCACCCCTTCATTGCGTATGCTGTTCTTAAACCACTGGTCCTGTCCTTAAGGTCTACGGCTCCCTCATTTGCATTGATAACTTTGACTTCTGCTTGGAAAGTCTTGCTCGTCACTGGTTTAACACCCTTTTATCAACCTTATCACAGGAAATACCTTTGAGCTGTTCAACCAACCCTTCATCTGTTGCATTGTTCATGAATTAACATATACCAAGCCTTTGTGTTTCACGTGAACTTCTAAAGTATATTGATTGTTGCTAACTATCGCGCATGTTGTTCTTTCCTGATTTAAATCACTGGCCTTGGCCTCGAGGTCTATTGTTCCTTCACTCGCCCTGATAACTTTGATTTCCACTTGAAGACCCTGCTTGTCACTGATCAACCACCTTTTGTCAATCTTACCACAGAAAAAATCTCTAATCCGTTCACCAAGCACCTTCCATCTTGTTGCATTGTTCATGAATTGATATGTACCAAACCTTTGTATTTCACAAGGATCCCAAAGCATGTTGATCGTTACTAGCTCAATGCGCTTATTGTTTTTTTCCTGACTTATGACATTTTGATGTGTTAACCAGACCCCGTTTTGTGCAATTGGAAAGCTGGTGGCAAATTTTGAAGTCATTTCTTACTTGTTCTGACCAGACATACTCAAGAAGAGGAAGTAAACAAAACAAAAAGAACAGAGTAGAGGACAATGGGAAGAGATGATTCCTAACAAGAAAACTACAAAGTAGAAACCTATCGGATGTGGATACCAACTCTAATGACCATGACATGCACCTGCGGCCTATTCTGTTAAGCAAATCTGATGTTCAACTCTTGTCGTGCCTTTTTACCGTGAAACTGGGCTTCAATGCTCCGCTTATCCAATCTGATTCACTATCCTTATTCGACTTGTAGTGCCCGAAAGGTTTTCACCATCAAGCCTCTCTCATTTTGGTCTTTCTCTCACCTCGCTATCGCCTTATGGTGCCTGTGAAGGTTTTCACCAATAAGACTCTCTCATTTTTATTTCTCTCAGCTTACTTTGCTTTATGGTGCCCGTGAGGGCATTTATCATCAAGACTCTCTCATTCTTCATTTCCCTTGTTTGGACTGGAGTGTTGCCCCTGATAGGGTTCATCTCTACTCGCTTTACTCGGCGTCTCTCGAAGATTGATCAGAAGGTCTTTCTTTGGACCGTAATGCAGGCTTTTGGACAGGGTTAGGAAGAAAGGGTATCAAAGGCTCAAAATAATTCAATCATGGGTTTAAAGTTACAACTTTCGGAATCAGATTTCTCACAGCAACCACAACTTCTGCCCCAGTTTCCTTCCTGGGGATTATTTAGATTTTCTTTTGTTATGACTGAACCTCAGTGAGGCTGCCTACGTACCCTTTCGGGATCAAGTCAAACGTAGTTCAGGAACAAAACTACGTTCGCTGTTGCGATTTTTCCTTTTCTTCCACTTTTCCTTTCATTTCTTTTCTTTTCTTTTCCTTTTCTTTTCTTTTCTTTTTCCTTTTCTTTTCTTTTTCTTTTTCTTTTCTTTTCCTTTTCCTTTTCTTTTCTTTTTCTTTTTCTTTTTCTTATTCTTTTCCTTCTCTTTTCCCCCTTTTTTTTCATTTTTCTTCTCTCTCTCTTTTCCCTGTTCCCTTCTCCCTTTCCTTCACTTACTTTCCAGGCTTGTGTTTACGAACCTTGTTATTGATTCCAAAAGAGGGGTATGAAAGAAAATACAAAAGGCTCAAAGGGGGTAACAAAGGATAAAGTGTTTAGATAGCAGAACAAAATGTCTTCGTCATTCCAATCTTCAAAACATGCCAAATACAAACAAATGCAATTAAACAAAACAGGGAAAACATCAGACTTGATAACCATATTCGCACATTTGCCTCCTACATATGTTGAATACGAAGCACCATTGGACAACACTCTCACTTTCCTTACTATGAACGGCCCCTGACAGTTGGGCAAACTTGCCTTTGGCTTCAACCTGATGCGGCAGGATGCGTTTCAATAGTATTTCTTTATGTTCTATCAGACCCAGTTTCACATAATTTGGGCTTGAAGAGATTTCAAAATCCCTCGATTGTCCTTATATCTTTAACATTGCTTCTGACCTTTAAAACTAGTCTGAGAATTATGCGTGCATGTCATGTCACCAGAACCAGCATGAAGAGAATTGCAAAAGGAGAAAGGAACCAGATAAAATGACTAGAAATGGCGGGAAACAGAGAATTGCATTAGACTGACAGTGAAAGGCTTTAAACAACGAAACAAGCAAACTAGACTAGAGTTACAACCCTTTAACAAACCTAAACAGCACTACACAAGCTACTACGACGAGACAAACAAGACAAAGTGAAAGGATAGAAGGGTTTGAGTAACAAGACAATATCCGGATTACAACCCTGAAATAATCCGGACAACAGAAATGACAACAAAATAAACCCCCAAAACTCCAAGAGATGGAGCGTCTTTCCAATTACCAAGCATGACGTCTTAGCCACTGAATTTCACACCAAGATTGCTGGAATTTTCACAAGTCTTCATCACGTTGTTCTGAGCAAACTGCTTCTGGGTTTCTTCTACCGGCTCATTCTCATGACCAATCATACCCACCATATGCATCTCATTGTGCAAAGGAGATGGATTTTGGCCAGTATTTGTTGCATCTGGATTTTGCACGACGATGTCTCCTGCATCAATAAGCTTTTGAATTGCATTCTTCAGGTTCCAACATTTCTCTATGTTGTGCCCCAAGGCACCTGAGCAGTATGCGCACTGTTGAGAAGGATTGAACTTCTTTGGAGGAGGGTTTGGCACTTTTGCCTGAGTCGGCTTCAACATGTCCAGTGTCCTTAACCGCTGAAACAGACTGGCGTATGATTCTCCCAACGGAGTGAAGTCTTTCTTCTTTCGTAACCTCTCATTCTTAAATGCCGGATTGGGCCGGAAACCTGAGCCGGGGTGTTTTTGGGAAGCTCGCGGGGGTAGATGGGCATTCTGAGGAGCTGGGTACTGAGAGTGTGATGTGCGATTTTGGGATTTCTGTGGGGAGAAGTAGCATCGAGGAAGGTCATCTAATGCACAAGGATAACCACAGGGACGATGTCGAGGCCGGAAGTGTTGATCAGGAAAACCTATTGGATCGTCCTTTCTGTTCCTCTTTCTTCCAACCAAACTTACTGGTACGTTCTGACTGGCTTGACTCACGAATTTGCCTGACTTGATTCCTTCTTCCACTAGCTCCCCCATTTTTAACACATCATTGAAAGGCTTACCCAAGGCCGGAATCAAATGACTGTAGTAGGTGGGTCCCTGGGCTTGTAGAAACAGCTTAACCATTTCTTCTTCGCTGATCGGGGGACTGACTCGAGCAACCTGCTCCCTCCATCTGAGCCCAAATTCATTAAAGCTTTCCTCCGGCCTCTTTTCCATCTTAGATAGCAAGGTGCGGGCTGGGGTAACACTTGATTTGCGTTGAAAGTATCGGACAAAGTCTTGAGCCATGTCGCCTAATGTAAGCCACCCATCGATATTTTGACGACCATGCCANACAGGATTATCGGCCTCTAACTTCATTTTCTGGATTTGGGCCCGTAAGGCTTCATTCTCTTTGGCCAATTGTTTTTTCTCACCTTCATCAGCCGCGGCTTGCAAGCTATTCTCAAATCGGAGGTCCTGGACCTGTTTTTCCAATGCTCCTATGCGGGCCCTATACTCATTTTCTTTAGTTAACCAATCCCACTGCTCTCGTGATGATTCAACAAATTCCTGGATGTGCGGCCGTTTGGCCGGTCTTCCGAATGCGACGTCCCTTCTATACCAAGCCTGATAATCAGGCGACACTTCTCCTTTGGCTCGATCTCGAACACAAGTGTTCGCCGTCAAATACTGACATTCGCTCCAGACCTGACGGACCATTGCTTCAGGAAACTGGCCATCAGGGCCAATCTCAACCACTTGCAAACTAAGATCATCATCCTTGGGTACTATCTGACATCTCCCTAGCTGCTTCAACACTCGATACGGTGTGTAAGGCTGAATGCTTCTGAGCCCATCATAAGGAAATATGGTCGGGCTGCCGGCATGTATACGATTTCAGCAACGGGTAACCATCCCAGTGTCCACTCTATTTGGTTAGCAGTGAGGGACCGAAAATATGTGGTCCAACCTGTGACCCCTTCTGGCAACTCAACCCTTTTAATCCTCGTGTAAAACTCTTCTATGCATGTTTTGTCTGGAGACCCATAGCGCAAAAACTGAGGGCGATGACACTGGTGCTCGATCATCCACATTTGTAACAATAGATTGCACCCTTCGAAGAAAGATTCCCCGGCCTTGCAAGCTGTAAGAGCACGGAAGATGTCAGCCAATATCATAGGTGTCAGTGTACTTTTGGCTTGAGTAATTAATGTGCTGACGACCCCAGCTATTTTTATGTCAATGTTCCCATCCTTCCTTGGAAGTACCAGAAGCCCCAGGAAAGCTACCATAAAGGCAAAACGTCGATGCTCTTCCCACTTTTGGCGGTTTCCTTTGCTACATACCTTACTTTCTGGGTTGTTGAACCCCCCAATATGGCCGTATCGCTGATATATGAAACTTAGAGTACAAAAGCCATTTGCCAAATCTGTGTTATGGACGGCTCTGACTATCTTCAAAGAGTCTAGAAATCTGTGCACAGCTACAACTCTGGGGGCAATCAAATATTTGTGCCTCAATGGAACCTCATCCTTTCCAATGTAGCTAGCTATTTCCTCTAAAGTCGGGGTAAGCTCGAAGTCCGAAAAATAAAACACATTATGTGCTGGGTCCCAACATGTAACCAGTGCTCTAATAATATCTCCCCGAGGCGCAATATCGAGCAAACCAGTAAGCCCTTTCAAGTGTTTCTTGACTGCATCTTGCCCTTCTCTACCTAAATCGTTCCACCACAGACGTAACTCCAAAGGGATTTTATGCATGATTGGAAATAATTCATTTTGAGTCGTGCTCATCCTGCACATTTATTTAGGTGATTTTAATCACTTATTGACCTAAAAGAGAAAAATGGCATAATCCTTGTTCAAATTGCCAATTTAAACAAACAGCCGGTATTGCGGATACGGCCTTTCAGCACTTCATAAGGAAGCTTTTAAGGTTGTGCCTGCTAACCGTTTAGAAGATGACTCAAGGTGGCTGTTCTTGCAAAAACAGCCTTCCGGCGCCCTTTTGGAGACATTTGGCTTATTTTTGACAAGAATGGCATCACCCGACTTATTCATAACGAAATTAAAAATTTTGGTATTTTTGGATATTTTTGAAAAGGGGAGGTTGGACCCGATGAGGGTTGCCTACGTATCTCACGTCCGGTGAGAATCAAATCAGCGTAGTTCGGGCAAATAAACCAGGGTGGCAAATACACTATTTCTGAAAGCAAGATTCTTTTTTATATTTTCTTTTCAGTGGTAAATAAAATAAACTAATTTGAAAAATAAAACTCTTTTTGTTTTTCTTTTCCATTTTTCTCTTTTTTTCATTTTCTCAAAAATTCGGAAGCAGTTCGGCACTACTTGGACATTGGATTTTTCTAATATAGGAAATTAACTCTCTACACTGTTATTTTAACTTTTCCCCTTTTGTTTTCAATTTTCCAGATATTCAAAGCCGGTCAGCATGCGAGTCCAAAACAGATAAATGCACAAGTAGGATGCATCAGGATGGTCCATTATTCCGGGTACACCTGTCCTAGACGGACCCAACCCCTGTGTTGAGTCCCCTAAGTCAAAATGCACGTGACGCAGATAAACGTCCTACTAGGGATCCGGCATGAAGTCAAGTTCTCCTAGGTTCAAAACCTGGGTATGTGTTCTAGACTGTGTACCCGAGCGGACAACTCGAGTCAAGGAGGGGGCTACGTACCGGGAACCAAAAGGCCATCCGGCTTAGTAACTTGTCCGGCCTCTTTCTTATTTCAGGGTATTGACACTAACAGAATAGGGAGTCTCAACCAGTAAGCACATCCCCGGAGGTGAGAAGAGAAGGGTTTCGGCATAGTTTATATGCAATTCCAGATAATATCAAAGCGGTAAGAAGCAACATCTTGCACATTTAGCATGAAACATGTAGGAAAATCAGATAAAGCCAAATACAACAATATATCTAAGCTCGAATTCTGAACCCTAAACCAAAGTTCTGGGTTCTTCTCCCCAGCAGAGTCGCCAGAGCCGTCACACCTCCTTTTTTGATACACCTGTGAGGGTGTAAAGGAGTTTTTCCAATTGAAGGACAGTCGGAACAGGATTTATTATTAATATTCAGAGTCGCCACTTAGGAGATTAATGGTGTCCGCGAACCAGAACTCCGAGTAAGGAATTCTGTTAACCCGGGAGAAGGTATTAGGCATTCCCGGATTCCGTGGTTCAGCACGGTCGCTCAACTGCGGTATTTGCTTTTATCTGATTTTAAAACATATTCTAACCTATGTGTCCTTTATTTTAACCACTTTTACTTTATATCTTTTAATAAGAATTGCAACGTCGTGAAAATGTATCTCGAACCACGTTACACCAGTGCACCCGTGGCTTTTGACGCATTTCGACTCCGTTGAGATTTAGATTTGGGTCACATAAATGTGCACCCGTGTTTAAGAAAGTAATATTACTAAAATATGCGCCTAAAGCAACCACGCGTCTTGGCTTTGCGAGGGCCATGAAATTTTGCTAAATAGCACGCCTCGGATTCTAATTGTTTTAAAAGAAATATTTGAACGGGGCCAAGCATCTGAGATTTTATCGGGCTTGGCGCGCCTCAATTTGTTCTAGCTTAACGGTCTTAAACTAATTCATGAGGGTTGCGCACTGCGAGTTATCTAATTAAGGCTCAGTTCAATCTAGTTAATGGGCTTAACCCGCTAGAACTAAATGTGATTAAGGCCTTCCCTTCGACTGACTAATGATTCACACGAGGAGAGTTACTTATTTCGAGCAAGGGATCAGTCTAGCACAAATGGACCTAGGGTCCAACTAATAAACCTGATGTGATTAAACATGGTTGCAGATTTACCACCTGAGGAAATCGGGCTCCAAGTGAAGCCAGGCCCAGTGACGTGAAATCAATATTGGGTCCAGTATGGGGCACAGTGGTCCACAGGCGTAAGACTACTTTGAGTTCCGAATTGATATCAATCCAAGTGGGCTCATGAGAGAGCCCAGTTTTTAACGCAGGCCAGCTTCAAACCGCAATGAATTTCCTGGTTCGATACCACGCAACAACACAAGGAAGTAGTCTTCACGTTTGATTTTACAATACATGTTATTCTACCTTAAAGGAATTAAACAATTTCCGATTCTAAAACACATTTCAATACTTTCCATGCAAACACCTTAATCCAAACATCAATACGAGCCTTATTTAAATTATAGCCACCATCTGGGAATTATTATTAAAACTAACACATGATTGTTCCAGCTACTTGCTCACCAAATGATCATTCTTTTCATTTCCTAAATTATTAACAGGCCTATTCGAATTAACACAACGGGCTGCAGAAATAGGCTCAAATTCAAGACTTCTAGTTTTAACCTTTACATGCAATATTCAGATGTGAGACCATGAACTACAATCAATCCCAAATGTCTCAACAGTATCGAAAACAGTCTGATCCAGTCCCAATTATACAGTCCAGCTTTATACACATACAAATCAATTCTAGGCTATGCTGTACAATTAAACTTAACGCCTATTTAGCTACCAACACCCACAGTCCAGGCAGCATATTTCAGGATCAAGTAAGAAANTTTTTCGACAATTTTTCTTTAAAATTTGTTCTAAAACTAATTAATACTAAAATTGTGAAATTAAATCCCAAATGCAAAAATGCATATTTTTGTGTTTTCATATGAATTAAAAATGCATGAATAAAGATGCAACAATTATCAAAAAATGCCACCAAATTCACGAAAAATTACAAAATACTAAAGAAATTGTTTTGTTTGAAATTTTGGGAATTATTGCTTAGGGCAAAAATCTCGTGCTCTCAGGATGGATAGGATCCACACACCTTTATTAAATATCTCAGGTTCGAGCTTTAGGAACTGGAGAATATGTTGGTAAGGAGATTTTTTCTTTAATGGATGTAACACGATTCCACTCCAATAAAGTACAACAAAAAACATTTGGGTTTCCCTTTTCTGAAAGTATTTATTTTAGGCTAAGCATGTTTCAATTTGGATTTAAGATTTTAATGTTATCAATCTTGTTGGAATTTTTCGGATGAAGTAATAAATAAAGCAATATTATTGTCCAATAGAATGAGAAAGATGTGATATCGTAGTCATCGATGAAGTGAACTTGAAAGAAGAAGATGATGATGCCAGGTGGATATCTCCGATTATACCTGAGAAGGGAAAAGTTACTGATATACCCATTTAATTTGGTAAATAGTAAATGATTATCCCCCCGTTATACTAGCAGCCCACTTATAGGTCTACTATTACCAAACTTGATAAGATTTCCTGTATTTTTTAACGATTGTACACCATGTATTAGAGGCTATTTTTAAAATGAGTCCATTACAAAATAACCCATGACCCGTTATCCAGACTCATTTTCGACATTTATTTATAAGCTTTCAACTCGAATATTTTAGAAAGATGCTCATATCTTAAATTATTTTTAGAGCATAATGGAAAGACGATTTAGGGCAAAGAAGCTCTTACTACCGATTTGGCTGTAAAATTCTTTAAAGGCACAACCTTTATACTTCTGTCAATATTAGAACATAATGGAAAGGCGATTTGCAAAATCAGGACCAAATTCTGGCTTTGAATCGCCTACATCCCTCAGGCTTAACGAGGATCAGGACTCATGTAGATTTGGAATGATGATTTGGAGAAGGCGGTGCTTGCATGTATTGCCCCAATATCGTATTATGACTATACTGCAAGACGAGAAGATTTTGGCACCTAGAATCTCTTCGGATTGTAGCTTTCTTATGAGACTTGAAAGATTCGATGATTTAGATTTCTACTGATCTTATTTGAGTTTGAGTTTGGATAGTTGGCCCGCTTATGAGTTTATTGTCCCTCATAACGTTGTATCTTGGTTTGCTGCTTAGAAGAAGTTCCACGTTGCGATTTTTGATCCTGCAAAACAAAAGTACACACATACGCATATATTATAATGCAGATATGTTAAGATATGATGTAAATGATGCAGGAATAATGATGCCTGGCTACCGGCTAGCCATTATTTGGGATCGAGGTGGCAGGATATTTGAATCTGAAGTCTCCGAGTTCTAGAGCATTATTTGGGATGCCGATGATGGGCCTTTGAATGTGACTTGATTGTTTGCGGGGCTGTGTACCATTCCGTAGCTGTCAGATCATTAAGTATCCACATGATGGGAGTGTCTCCATACGATGGGAATAATTGACTTGAAATGTAAAATATCTCCGCACGATGGGAGTATCCACATGCAATATGAGTAGTTGACTTGAAATGTAAAGTATCTCCGTACGGTGGGAGTTTCTGACTTGAAAATTAAAACATGCATGTAAGATGCATGAATAAAACGTCAAAAGATTCAAGATAAAACAATGAAATAAAGAGCATGCTCAAGAGATACTCTTGAAATTGCGTCCGTCGATCGGCAGAATGTATGGCAGGATCGAATAGTTCATCCTTTAATTGGCGAAGTTGGCGACGATCTACTTGGAACCTTCGATATGGTGGAGCGACAGTATGATCTATGCAAAGTTATCCAGTTGGTGAAGCGAACAATTTGCTATATACATGGCTTCGATTGGCAAAGCTAGCGGCTCAATTTATACAAGACGCTCTGATTAGTTGAGCAAACAGTTTTCTATATACATGGCTTAAATTGGCGAGGCCAGCGGTTCGTTATATACAAAGTGCTCCCCTTGGTTGAGAAGACGATTTGCTATATACATGGCTCCGATTGGCGAGGACGGTGGCTCGTTCATACAAGGTGCTCCGCTTGGTTGAGCAGGGGGTTTGCTATTTAAAATATGCTCTGGTTGCATCAGAGGCTTGGTTCCAGCATACCTGCAAAGAATTTGGAGTTAGTCCTTATTCACATGATAAAATGAATTAAATAATCAAAGTGAGAAGGGTTCATGAGAGAGTAGCGGGTCCGTCATTGCTCCGAGTATGCCCCAACATTCTTCGTCTCCTATCAGTTCCTGATTCAAAGAAAAATTCTTAGTGGGGGGAGGGGGGAGGAGGAGGGGGTGTTGGTTTATGTTGATCGTAGGTTCGGCCTTGCCCCTGGTCTAGTGATATTACTCCATGAAGTTTGGTAGGTGGAATAATAGTTTTCTTGTAAATATTTTTGAAAATTGTTCATTATATGGCAAGTGACGTCGTTCTAGATTATGACATGTTGGGAAGTTACTCCGACGTGAAAATTATTTCTGGATGGCTTTATCCCATTGATGTCGATTCTCGGAGATGCCCCTGGTGACATAGCTTCTTACTGTCGCGATTGCATCCAAATCTAAACGAATGCATTACAAAGGTTTTCCTAGGGTTATGATTGAACATTTTCAAGTTGCCTATATATCAGAACAAAATCATGTTTGAATATAGTTCGAGGGTGACTCAGGCAGCCTACGTATCCAAATGGAATCCGGTCTAAATGTAATTCAATTACCATAAATGCAAAGTGATAATAATTTGAAATGAAGTGGCCAAGTTTGACTCAGACTACCTACGTATCCAAATGGAATTAGGCCAAGAGGTAGTTCAATTACAAAAAATGTTTTAATCCGATGAGGATAACCTACGTATTCCCTCCAAAGGAAATCAAGTCGTGGCATAGTTTCGAGTACATACATGGTGATATTTGGATTTTAAATTATAAAAAGGGGAGGAAGATTGTATTACGTGGGTTGCCTATGTATACCGCCATGGGTTATCTACTGTCTTAAAATGTAGTATCTGTTGATTGCATCTGAGTTGATGGGCTTTGTGCTGACTCTACCGTCCATTTCTGCTAGGATCAGTGCTCTTCCCAACAACACTCAATGGACCACATAAGGACCTTGAAAAATTGGTGTGGACTTTCCCTTAGATTATCTTGATGAGGGGATATCTTCTTTAAAACCAACTGCCCCGGTGTGAATTGCCGAGGTTTCACTTGATTGTTGAATGTACTCGCCATCCTATTTTGATACAGCTGACCATGGCACATTGCATCCATTCTCTTTTTGTCAATGAGCATAAGTTGCTCCTTCTTGACCCATATCCATTCTGCTTCATCTAACTTGGATTCTTGAATGACTCCCAAAGATGGTATCTCGACCTCTGCGGGTATCACAGCTTTAGTGCTGTATAAAGCGAATGTTCTCATGGTGGTTCGATAACCCAATAAAGCGAATGATAATTTCTTGTGCCATCACCTGTGATTGTCCACTATCTTTCGTAAGAACCTTTTGATGTTTTTATTGGCTACTTCAAGTGCTCCATTCATATGCGACCCGTAGGCTATGGAATTCTGACGGACGATTCTGAACTGCTCGCATATTTCCCTCATGAGATCAGTGTTGAGAATGGCTGCATTATTAGTGATGATTGACTCTGGTATCCCAAATAGGCAGAGACTATGTTGCTATGGATGAAATTTGCCACCACTTTCTTTGTAACGACCTTCTATGTAGACTCTTTGACCCATTTGGCGAAGTAATCGGTGGCTACCGGAATGAAATAGTGTTCGTTGATACAGTGGACACTATAGATCCATTCACGTCCATGCCCCAAGCGGCAAATGGCCAAGGAGAACCCATTACATTATGCTCGTTAGGTGGAACCTGGATGAAATCCATGTGAATCTGGCACTGGTGACACTTCTGCACGTAACGGATAATATCGCTTTCCATGGTCATCCAAAAGAATCTTGCTTAAAATCTTCTTGGCCAAAGCAAAACCATTCATGTGAGGTTCGCACGTCCCTGCGTGTATTTCTTCCAATATTCTTATTGCTTCTACATCATCTATACACCTTAATAGACCCAAGTCCAGGGTTTTACTGTACAGGACTTCCCCGTTAAGGAAAAAGTGATTCGCTAGCCTTCTGACTGCTCGCTTCTAACCACTGGTGGCATTCTCTGGATACTCTCTTGTCTCAAGGAACCTTTTGATGTCGTAGTACCATGCTTACCGTCTAGAGCTTCATCTACATGGAAAAAGTACGCTTGCTGATCCCGAACCTTTATCTCGGTGGCGTTAATGTAATTCTTATCTGGATGCTAGATCATATATGACAAGGTTGGAAGAGTGTCGGGGAACTCGTTTGAATTCTGGGAACATGTTTGAACTCAATCTTGGTGAATTTCTTGCACATCTCTTTCATGCACTGTAGGTACTAAAGGATCTTGACATTCTTGGTAGTCCATTCACCTTGAACTTGATGTATTAGTAGATCAGAATCTCCTGTGACTAGAAGCTTCTCGAGTTTCATGTCGACTGCCATCCTAATCGCGATGATGCATGCTTCATACTCTACCATATTATTGGTACAAGGGAACCTTATCTTAGCTGAAGATGGATAATGCTAACCTGACTCAGAAATTGACTTCCCCAATCCCAACTCCTTTGAAGTTTTCTGCTCCATAGAAAAACAATCTCCACCCTGGCTACGCCTCTGCAATGTCTTCCCTTAGGAACAACACTTCTGCATCTGAAAAGTATATAGTGAGCGGCTCGTAATCCGTGTCCACTGGGTTCTCTGCGAGATGGTCGGCTAATGCTTGTCCCTTGATAGCTTTCTGCGTAAGGTACATGATAACAAACTCGCTGAGAAGAATCTATCATATGGCCTACTTTCCTGTAGGCATCGGCTTCTGGAAGATGTACTTGAGCGGGTCAATTTGGGATATCAGATGTGTGGTGTATGCCGATATGTACTTCTGAGTGATCCAAGTCACAGAGCAGCAGCTCCGCTCTAACAAAGTGTATTTGGCCTCGTACGGTGTACAATTTTTGCTCAGGTAATATATAGCCTGCTCCTTCCTCTCAGTCTCGTCGTTGTCCCAACACGCATCCAAATGCATTATCCAGAACAGACAAGTATAGTAACAATGGTTTCCAAGGTTCGGGAGGAACTAACACTGGTGGATTTGACAAATATTCCTTGATCCTACCAAAAGCTATATGACATTCTTCTGTTCTTTTTGTAGAAGCATCCTTTTTCAACAACTTAAAAATAGGCTTGCAGATTACCGTTGACTGGGCTATGAACCTACTGATATAGTTTAATCTACTAAGGAAACTCATCACGTCCTTCTTTCTCTTAAGCGGCGGTAGGTCTTGAATGGTTTGATCTTTGAAGGATCCAATTTTATCCCTTTCGTGCTGATGATGAAATCTAATAATTTTTCGACGGGGACTCTGAATGCACATTTGGCAGGATTCAACTTCAAACGTTACCTCCACAAAAATTTAAGAATTTATTCAAGTCCTTCAAATACACCGCACTATTTCAAGACTTGATGATGATGTCATCCACATAAAGCTTGATTTCCTTATGGATCATGTCATGAAAGAGGATCTTCATGGCCCTAATGTAAGTAGCACCGGCGTTCTTGTGGTCAAATGGCATGACTCTATAACAATAAACTCCCTATGGCACAGTGAACATTGTCTTCACCACAACCTTTTCATCAATCATGATCTGGTCCGCACTTTCTTTTGCGGCCGCAAAAATACCTCTGCGGACCGCACTTCTTAAGATTTGCGCCCCTTTTTGCCTAGTGAGTCAGAATACTCCTTTTTGAGTCAGATTTCTTCATGAGAGCCCAAATTTCCAACCTTCCTACAATTTGCACACTTTCATTAGTATTGGGAACATAAATCAATACTTTCGGACTAAAACAAAAGTAAAAAGGTGCTAACAAGTGGTCGAAATCCACACTTATCAACTCCCCCAAACTTAAGTCTTTTCTTGTCCTCAAGCAAATAAATTAGTTCCACCTCATAATAGTTAAAGGTCATTTCAGCGAGTCAATTATGAGCCATTCATACTCAGCTGGGACCAACAATTATCCACACTACTCATGCATTATCAACAAGGTGACAAGTCAAAAATTCATGCACATATAGTGCTAATGTGACATTTGATCTTCAAGAATTGACTTTACTCATCAAGGACTCTTCTTCTATCATGTAGGTCTTGGTGCACTCAAAACTCTTCCTCCTCTACTCTCCATTTGCCAAGCTCACTTAGAAAGTTAGCACTAAATCGTAAGACTTCTGAAAGGTCCGCTCTTCTCTCATAAGAGAATATCACAAGTACGACTTCAAGTGCCATAGGCTTGCCCCTCATGCAGATTGCCACTAATGTAAGCTCACTCGGTTCGAAATCAAGTAGGACTTCTTTCGGGTTGTAGTGAAGGCTTCTAGATTAGGGTAGGATACCATATGGGTAAGTGGTTACATATTTCCTTAAGCACTCCACCTTAACATTCCTCGGCTCACAATTAACAATTCCTAGAGGCATTTTTTATTTCATTACTTATTTCACAAAGTGTTAAGGAAAGTGAGGGTGCCAAGAGAGGGTCACAACAAAACGGGTAAAATCTTATAATATGGTTATCAAATGAGAAAGGCTAGATCTCAAATGGGGTTGACTAGGGATAACGACATTGGTTGGCAATAGAAATCTTACACGAGCCCAGGAAAGCCTACAATCACTTCTCAAACCAAGCAAAACTTAGGATTTTGCCTTGAAACACATTCGGGGCAAGTTCTAGACCATCCACATGGATACTTGGACCAGCAATAATTCATCTCACCCGTCACGCAACTAGATTGTAAAAGAGGATAAATTCAAGAGCCTACAATGACCACATTCAAGATTAAAGATCACTATGGTCCAATTAACCACTCGATGATCACCAAAGGTAACTCAAGAGTCACGAAGTCATTAACTAGAGCTATTTCTTTCAAAACCCTTATCTGTAACCATATGCACGTAATTAAATGTGTTGGTACCAAATAAAGCATGATTAACTCTATGAGAATAACTTGATTAGGCCTTTCTATTTATTACTACTACTACTACTACTACTACTACTACTACTACTACTACTGCTGCTGCTACTACTACTACTACTACTACTATTATTATTACCTAAACACAAATACGAACTCATTCCCTTAAGAAGGTTGTCACGCCATCCATCGTCAGGACGAGTCACCTGGTTCACATAAAAAATAACCTTTAGAAATGTCACGACCCAAGTACTCCCTCGGTGAACTGTCGTGACGTCACCTAGTCTGTATGACCAGGTAAGACTAATATTGTGGAAATGAAATAGAAACACAAGGATAAAAGCTAATGAATATAGTTACAACCTTACCATGCTAGTTGTCTAGAAGCATAAGCTACAACCTTACCATGCTACATCAGTACACAACCCAGCCCACAATAGATAACGTAACCATTGGTCCCTTCTGGAAGTGTTATAACCGGTGCTGAAGTTAACCTGTCCTTCAATGCCTGGAAACTTCGTTCACAAGCGTAAGTACATATAAACTTTGCTCCCTTCCGAGTCAACTTTGTCAAAGGTGATGAAAGGGAAGAAAATCCCTCTACAAATCTCCTGTAATAGCCTTCCAAACCGAGAAAGCTACGATCCTCCGTCGGTGTTGTGGGTCTAGGCTAAGTCTTTACTGCCTCAATTTTTTGTGTATCCACCTGGATGACTTCACCCGAAATGATATGCCCAAGGAAAGCTACAGAGTTCAACCAGAATTCACATTTAGAGAACTTTTCATACAACTTCCCTTTTTGTAGAACTCTAAGCACAGTTGATCAGCATGCTCAGCCTCTGAACGAGAATACACCAATATATCGTTGATAAATACAATTACGAACAGATCTAAAAAGGGTCTGAACATACTGTTCATCAAATCCATAAATACTGTTGGGACATTGGTCAAACCGAACGATATAACACGAAACTCAAAGTGCCCATATATCTGGTATTGAATGCTGTCTTCGGAATATCTTCCTCCTTACCCGATGGTACCCGAACCTCAAGTCTATTTTCGAAAACCACTTGGCACCTTGCAACTGATCAAATAAATCGTCAATCCTTGGTACCGAGTATTTATTCTTGATGTCACCTTATTCAACTGCCTATAATCAATACACATCCGTAAGGAACCATCTTTCTTCCTTACAAATAACACAGGCGCTCCCCTCGATGATGTACTAGGTCTGATAAAGCCTTTTTCATGTAAGACCTTTAGTTGTTCCTTCAACTCTTTCATAGGGAGGAATAGATATTAGATGAGTATCTGGTAGTAGGTCAATAGCAAACTCAATTTCTTGCTCTGGCGGAAGACCTGGAAGCTCATCGAAAAAAATATCGGGAAACTCATTAACCACAGGGATGGACTGAATGGTTGGTGACTCTACTTCCACATCCTGAACCCGAACTAAGTGATAAATACAGCCCTTCCTAACCATCGTCCTTGCCTTGAGATAGGAAATAAATATTCCTCTCGGCGATGCCGTATTACCTTTCCACTCTGAAACAGGATCCCCTGGGAATTGAAATCGGACTATCTTTGATTTGCAATTAACATTGGCAGGACAAGAAGCCAACCAGTCCATACCCATTATAACATCAAATTCTACCATATCTAGCTCGATTAGGTCCGCTACGAACTACTATTATACAACCCCTATATACTCGCTTTGCTATCACTGAGTCCACAACAGGTGTAGACACCTCAAAGGTTTAACCAATTCAGGTTTTATTCCAAACTTACTAGCAACCAACGGAGTAACGTATGATAAGGTGGAACCTGGGTCATTCGATGCATATACATCAGACGAGGAGACTGATAATAAACTTGTAACAATATCAGGCGATTACTCTTGGTCCTGTCGTCCTGCCAATGCATAAATGCGGTTCTGAGGACTGCTCAAGCTAGATGTTCCGCCTCTGCCTCTACCACAACTCATTGGATCTCGTGGACCTTGCTCGAGGGGCGTACTGATGATAAAGAACTAGCCACATATCCCCCTAAATGAGCTATGCTTGCATCACTTCTCGTCGAACAATCCCTCATAATGTGGCCGGGATAACCGCAAGTATAACAAACACCTAATCCCATACGGCACTACCCAGTATGCTGCTTACCACATTGAGCACATCATGGAAAGGGCGGCCTCATCCGACTTGAGTCTCCCCTATACTGAGATCCTGAGGCCTTGGAATTCTGAACAGGCTCTGAATATATGGAATGATCAAATCTCTTACCGCCAAACTGATGGGGTGCGCTAGCCGATGGTTGGGCTGGATACCTCAGGTATTGTTGCCTCTGACCACCTCGAAACTCACTAGAAGGACCCGAAGACCTCGCTCTCTTATTTTGTGCCCTATCATGCTCACAATCGGCCCTCTGTTTCTGCTTACGCTCCTCTGCACCCTGAGCGTATGCCTGATTACGAGAAATATCCATGTCTGGCTGAAGTGAGACCGACATACAATCGTTAAGCAAGTGCGGCTCTAATCCCATCACGAACCGGTGAACCCGATCCTCCATCTTAGATACAATAGTGGGATCATACCTATCTAATGAATCAAAATGAAGACTATACTCCCTGACACTCATGTTACCCTGCCGAAAGGTCAAAAACCTATCAACTCTGGCCCGTCTAAGCTCTGGGGGCAGATAATGACGAAGAAAAGCTTCTGTAAACTCCTTCCATACTACTGGAGGGGCATCTTCACCTCTGGACAATTGCCAAGACTCGTACCAATTAACTGCAACCTCTCGGAGTCTATAGGAAGCTAGCTAATCTGACTCAGTCACAGTGGCCTTCATTGCCCTTAACGTCCTCTGCACTCTATCAATAAAAACCTGAGGGTCCTCATTTGGATCTGCCCCAATGAATATCGTAGGGTCTAAATTAATGAAGTCATGAACTCTCGCACTGACGGACCTATTTGCATGCCCAATACCTACTTCCTGATGCCGAGCATGTGCAACTACTTATCGGGTTAATAGCTGAATAGC
Organism: Nicotiana attenuata; assembly: GCF_001879085.1. Lineage (NCBI taxonomy): Eukaryota > Viridiplantae > Streptophyta > Magnoliopsida > Solanales > Solanaceae > Nicotiana > Nicotiana attenuata. The sequence continues at coordinate 128,601 of NW_017671677.1, forward strand.
ATCTCTCATCTCCTGACCCGGTGCATTTGGTTGAGGAGCTAGACGTACAGGGGCAGGCGCTATAGCTGGTGCCCCTCGGAGCTCTTCTCGAAAGGGCGGGGTATGTGAGTCTGAGATTGAATCTCACTATGAGACTCTTCCCGAACCCTGGTAACTCATGGCGCTCGACTAGTCGTCTCGCCAACCATGGACTTTCCCTTCTGGGCGGCTGTAGTCTTCGGAGGCATCGCTGAAAACGTAACATATTGTTAGAACATGAATTCTTATCTCGCACGATCTGAGATAGAAAAAGAGAGGATAATATCCTATATGTCCTGTAGCCTCCTATATATAAGTGTAGTGCACAACACACCCATAAACAAGACTCTACTACACACGGTCTGTAGACAACCCTAGGACAGAACTGCTCTGATACAACCTTTATCACGACCCAAACCGATGGGCAGCGATGAGTGCCCAAGTCCTACCTGTTGAACACCCTTAAACATGCGACTAAGATATAAACAAGAATAATATTTGCTGAATTACGAGAGTAACATGCACGAAGAAAACCTGTCCAAAAGACATATAAATACATATACATGCGGATTACAGTGGGCGAGCCGGCAAGGCCGCGATACACAACTATGTACCCAAAACTTAAAGCCGACAAGGCCTCATACTATCCAACTGTACACATCTGTCTACAGACCTCTAATAGAAATACAACTGTACAAAGATGGGACTGAGCCACGTCATACCTATATATATATATATATATATATATATATATATACACACACACAAAATTATATCGTACAAAAATCAAAAGTAGCTCCGAATCAAGTGGAGCACGCCAACTTTCGCTGAACAAGGATCCTAAGAAGGGGGACCGTCAGTTTGCCTACCTGCACCTGCGGGCATGAAACGCAGGCCCCGGGAAATAGGGCGTCAGTACGAATAATGTACTGAGTATGTAAGGCATTAAAATCACTACATAAAAACATAGATGAAACATGGAATAAAGAAATCCACCTGAAAGTCTGAATAACTTTGTAAATTATGCAACATTCATAGTGTCATGCACGTGCCTATAAATATCGTGTCATGCATAGGTATAGGTGTACATAACATCATCAAGCCTCTGAGTGCATCCCATTATAGTGTCTCGGCCACTGTGGGCAACATCATCAACATATACCAACTGATAAGGTGGTGATATAACGACGTAACCTTTTTTCCTTATCCCATATAAATATAATATACATATATACGCGTATATAACGCCATCTGGTCATGGGTCAATGTACATGTATAAATGCATGAAATGCATAAGAAATACGTTAATAAAATTTTCTCGGAATTCCATAAAACTCAATATGCCTTTCAGATAAACTTTATCAAATACGTATTTTTCTGAGACCCATAAACAGACGACAGAATAATAAGACTTATGGGAGAATAAGAATATACACATTTCTAGCATTTCTACGAACAGAGTAATTTATGAAAATTGTGCATTTGCTCGTTTCGTTTGTGTCGTATAGATCATGCCAAAAAGAAAGAAGGGATGGCCTTAACATACCTGGAGTAGGGAAAATCCGTATGATGTTCTTAGAAAAAGTTGCACCGTACTCCTTTAGAACCGCAAAATTTTACGTTGCTAACAATTCTCGTTGGATTTCCTTTAGTTGCAATAATTCACGTTTTTGTTGAAAATCATAAGAGTGGCTAACGTTCTGTATTTCTTCTTAACTATCAACTTATGGCTAATGTTTCTAATTGTAAGAATGGCAGATTGTAGGAATGACTAATTGTCATGATTGTTTAAAAAGTATAAAGAAAGTGAGGTGTCTTTGTATCAAGACATGGAAAATGAAATTTTGTTGAAAGCTTTTGTGAAATGGCTAACGTTAGTTTTGCCACCTAAAGTCTTGGGAATGAATTAGTTTTCCACCTAAGATCATATGACTACTTAGTCATATGTATTAGTGGTGTCTTACTGCCACGTGGGGGTGGGGGTGGGGGTGGGGAAAGTTAATCTTTATCCACTTATTAGGTAATTAGGTAATGTCCTATTACCCGGTAATTAACCAATTACCCACATAATTCACATTATCTCAAATAAGTTAAATTACTACTTATTTTTAATACACTTTACGTACCCTACTATCTTGGTCATGGGGTACCTTGTGTGGCACTAGTCCATAAATACCAGGTATTATGGCTCGGACCGTAGTTTATCCCAAATCGGCAACCTTCAACGAAACTCGTTTTCTTTAATTCGTGTACACTTTATCCTTCATGAGACTTACTTATCGCTTGTTATAAATAGCATAAATACGTTAACCTCAAGATAATCTCATCCCCGAGTCTACGTCGATTAACTGAAGACAAAACTTTAACGTACAAAAATGCGAGATGTAACATCCTTCCCCCCTTAGAAACATTCGTCCTCGAATGTTTAACTCTTCGGGATCTATTTAACTTTGGCAGAGTCGCCTTTGTAACAATACTACTACCAACTCTTTCTTTAGAAACTCAATAATTCAAAGCCACATATGACCACAATCATCAATAACGACAATGGCCTCACACGACTAACGACAATAACTTACACAAGAATCCATACACGTACCTTAAGGTTATGACGTCTCAGTCGGACCCTTCTCTAGAGGAGGAAATAAGTAGGGATATCTAGGCTTCATGTCTTCCTCGGCCTCCCAAGTTATTTCTTCCACATTGTTGTTTCTCCAAAGTACTTTTAGCGAAGCTACGTTTTTAGTTCTTAATCTCCGAACCTGTCTGTCTAGTATAGCAATGGGAGTATCTTCATATGATAGCTGCTCTGTGACCTGAACGTCGTCAACTGACACAATTCTGGAAAGATCTCCGATACATTTACGGAGCATAAACACATGAAAGACTGGATGTACAAACTCCAAGTCCGAAGGCAAGTCTAACTCATATGCTACCTGGCCTACCTTGCGTATGATCCTATGTGGTCCAATGTACCGAGGGTTAAGTTTTCCCCTTCTCCCGAACCTCATAACACCTTTCATCGGTGATACCTTTAGGAATACCCAATCGTCAACCTGAAATTCCATGTCTCGCCGTCGATTATCCGCATAAGACTTTTGACAGCTTTTGAGCTGCTAATAGCCTTTCCTATATAAGCTTAATTTTCTCGATTGCCTGCTGTACCAATTCTGGTCCTACTAACGTAGTTTCCCCAACATCGAACCACCCTATAGGCGACCTACAATTTCGTCCATAAAGAGCTTCGTATGGAGCCATCTGAATTCTAAAATGGTAGTTATTATTATATGTGAACTCAATAATCGGCAGATGATCATCCCAGCTACCTATGAAGTCTATCACACAAGCTCGTAACATATCCTCATGTGTCTGAATAGTACACTTTGCCTGTCCGTCCGTCTGGGGATGAAATGCGGTACTAAGACTTACTTGAGTAAGGACCTCCAGAAGTTATCTGTAAATTGAGCTCCTCTATCCGAGATAATAGATACAAGGACACCATGCAGTCGTACTATCTCCTTAATATAAAGCCTTGCATAATCCTCTAAGGACTATGTAGGCCTAATGGGCAGAAAATGGGCTGACTTTGTAAGCCTATCAACAATCACCCATATCGAATCGAACATACACTGGGTACGAGGTAAGCCTATGATGAAATCCATATTGATTACTTCCCACTTCCAAGTCGGAATCTCTATAGCCTGCAATAACCCACCAGGTTTTTGGTGCTCAATCTTGACCTGCTGACAGTTAGGGCACTGAGCAACAAACTCTGCTATATTCTTTTTCATTCCGTCCCACCAATATATATCCCTGATATCATGATACATCTTGGTTGCTCCTGGATGAATAGAATAACGAGAATAGTGAGTTTCTCCCATAACCTGCCGAGGCAGCCCTGCAACATTAGGGACACATAATCGTCCTTGATATCTGAGGACCCCATCTTCTGTAATCTCAAACGGTGTCTTCTCCTTCTGAGGGGTGGTATTCCGATAATGAACTAACACAGGATCTTCGTACTGGCATTCCTTCACTTCAGTCACTAAAGAGGATGTTGCCGTATCCTGAATAGTAATTCCAATATCACCTGAGTCCAGTAACTAAACTCCAAGACTAGCTAGCTGATGAATCTCATGGGCTATTCTCCTCTTTTCGGGTTGTAAATATGACAGGCTACCCATAGATCTACGGCTGAGGGCGTCGACTACTACGTTTGCCTTCCCTGGATGGTATAAAATATTAACGTCATAGTCTTTAAGTAGCTCCAACCATCTCCTTTGACGTAAATTTAATTCCTTTTGCTTGAAGATATACTGGAGGCACTTATGATCCGTATAGATATCAACATGAATGCCATACAAGTAGTGCATCTACATCATTAGTGCATGAATCACCGCGGCTAACTCTAAATCGTAGGTCGAGTAGTTCTTCTCGTGCTTTCTTAGTTGTCTAGAAACATAAGCTACAACCTTACCATGCGCATCAGCACACAACCCAATCCAACGCCCGAAGTGTCACAATAGATCACATAACCATCGGTCCCTTCTGGGAGCGTTAGAACCGGTGCTGAAGTTAATCTGTCCTTTAATGCATGGAAACTCCATTCGCAAGCATCAGTCCATTGAAACTTTGCTCCTTTCTGAGTCAGCTTTATCAAAGGTGCTGAAAGGGAAGAAAATCCCTCTATAAATCTCCTATAATAACCTGCCAAACCAAGAAAGCTACAAACCTCCGTCGGTGTTGTGGGTCTAGGCCAAGTCTTCACTGACTCAATCTTTTGTGTATCTACCCGGATGCCTTCATCCGAAATGATATGCCCAAGGAAAGCTACAGAGTTCAACCAGAATTGACATTTAGAGAATTTTGCATACAACATTCCTTTTTGTAGAACTCTGAGCACAGTACGCAAATGATCTGCATGCTCAGCCCCTGAACGAGAATATACCAATATATCATCGATAAACACAATTACGAACAGATCTAAAAAGGGCCTAAATGCACGGTTCATCAAATCCATGAATACTGCTGGGGCATTGGTCAAAACTCAAAGTGCCTGTATCTGGTCCTGAATGCTGTCTTCGGAATATCTTCCTCCTTAACCCTTACCTGATGGTACCCGGACCTTAAGTCTTTCTTTGAAAAATACTTGGCACCTTGCAACTGATCAAATAAATCATCAATCCTCGGGAGCGGGTACTTATTCTTGATCGTCACCTTATTCAACTATTTATAATCAATACACATCCATAAGGAACCATCTTTCTTCCTCACAAATAACACAGGTGCTCCCACAGTGATGTACTAGGTCTGGTAGTAAGTCAATAGCAAACTCAATTTCTCACTCTGGCGGAAGACCCAGAAGTTCATCGGGAAAAACATCGAGAAACTCATTAACCACACGGATGGACTGAATGGTTGGTAACTCTACTTCCATATCCTGAACCCGAACTAAGTGATAAATACAGCCCTTACTGATCATCTTCCTTGCCTTGAGATAGGAAATAAATCTTCCTCTCGGCGACGCCGTATTACCTTTCCACTCCAAAACAGGCTCCCCTGGAAATTGAAATCGGACTATCTTTGATCTACAATCAACATTGGCATGACAAGAAGCCAACCAATCCATACCCATTATAACATCAAATTCTACCATATCTAACTCGATTAGGTCTGCTATGGTAGATGGACCATGAACTACTATTATACAACCCCTATATACTCGCTTAGCTGTCACTAAGTCCCAACAGGTGTAGACACCTCAAAGGGTTTAACCAATTCGGGTTTTATTCCAAACTTACTAGCAACCAACGGAGTGACATATGATAAGGTGGAACCCGGGTCAATTAGTGCATAAACATCATATGAGGAGACTGATAATATACCTGTAACAACATCAGGAGATGACTCCTAATCTTGTCGTCCTGCCAACGCATAAATGCGGTTCCGAGGACCGCTCGAGCTAGATGCTCTGCCTCTGCCTCTACCACGACTTATTGGTGCTTGTGAACCTTGCCCATGGGGGCGTACTGATGATGATGAACCAGTTACGGATCCTGCTGGCTTAGTTATGCTTGCATCACCTCTCGTCGGACAATCCCTCATAACATGGCCCGGATAACCACAAGTATAACAAACACCCAATCCCATACCGCACTGCCCGGCATGCTGCTTACCACACTGAGTACATCGTGGCAAGGGCGGCCTTATCTGACTTGACTCACCCCTATACTGAGAACCTGAGGCTCTGGAATTCTGACTAGGCCTTGAATATGTGGAACGATCAAATCTCTTACCGCTAAACTAGAGGGTGCACTAGCTGATGGATGAGTTGGATACCTCGAGTACTGTTGTCTCTGACCACCTCGGAACTCACCAGAAGGACCCGAAGACCTCGATCTCTTATTTTGGGCCCTATCATGCTCACGATCGGCCCTCTGTTTCTGCTTAGGCTCCTCTACACCCTGAGCGTATGCCTGAATACGAGAAATATCCATGTCTGGCTGAAGTGAGACCGACATACAACCGTTAAGCAAGTACGGATCTAATCCCATCACGAATAGGTGAACCCGATCCTCCATCTTAGATACAACAGTGGGAGCATACCTAGCCAACGAATCAAACTGAAGATTGTACTCCCGAACACTTATGTTACGCTGCTGAAGGGTCAAAAACCTATCAACTCTGGCCCGCCTAAGCTCTGCTGGCAGATAATGACGAAGAAAAGCTTATATAAACTCCTGCCATACTGATGGAGGGGCATCCTCACCTCTGGACAATTCCCAAGATTCGTACCAATTAACTGCAACATCTCGGAGTCTATAGGAAGCTAGCTCAACTGACTCAGTCACAGTAGCCTTCATTACCCTTAACGTCCTCTGCATTCTATCAATTAATACCTGAGGGTCCTCGTTTTGATCTGCCCCAGTGAATACTGGAGGGTCTAAATTAATGAAGTCACGAATCCTCTCACTAACAGACCTATCTGCATGACCAATACCTACTTCCTGACGCCGAGCCTGTGCGGATACTAATCGAGTTAATAGCTGAATAGCATCTCTCATTTCCTGACCCGGTGCATCTGGCTGAGGAGCTGGACGTACAGGGGCGGGCGCTGAAGCTGGTGCCCCTCGGAGCTCTTTTAGAAAGGGCGGGGTATGTGAATTCTGAGATAGAATCTCACTATGAGACACTCCCCGAGCCTTGGTAACTCGTGGCGCTCGACTAGTAGTCTCACCAGCCACGGACTTTCCCTTCTGGGCGGCTGTAGTCTTCGGAGGCATCGCCGAAACGTAACATATTGTTAGGAACATGAATTCTTATATCGCACAATCTGAGATAAAAAGAGAGGATAACATCCTATATGTCCTGTAGCCTCCTGTCTATAAGTGTGGTGCACAATACACCCATAAATAAGACTATACTAGACACGGTCTGTAGACAACCCTAGGACAGAACTGCTCTGATACCACTTTTATCACGACCCAAACCGAAGGGCCGCGACGGGTGCCCGAGTCCTACCTGTCAAACACCCCTAAGCATGCGTTTAAGCTATAAACCTGATTAACATCTGCTGAATTGCAAGAATAACATACATGAAGGAATCCTGCCCAAAAGGCATATGTACATATACGTGCGGAATACGTGGGGCAAGCCGACAAGGCTGCTATAGACAACTACATATCCAAAACTGGAAGCTGGCAAGGCCACATACTATCCAACTATATATACTGTCTACAAACCTCTAATAGAAATACAACTGTACAAAAACGGGACTGAGCCACGTCATACCTATATATATATATATATATATATATATATAGACACACACACACACAATCATATCGTACAAAAATCAAAAGCAGCTCCGAATCAAGTGGAGCACGCCAACTCTTGCTGACCAAGGATCCTAAGAAGGGGGACTGTCAGTTTGCCTATCTGCACCTGCGGGCATGAAACATAGGCCCCGTGAAATAGGGCGTCAGTACGAATAAGTACTGAGTATGTAAGGCATGAAAATCAGTACATAAAAGATATAGATAAAACATGGAATAAAGAAATCCACCTGAAAGTCTAAATAAGTTTGTAAATTATGCAACATTATAGTGTCATGCACGTGCCAATTAATGTTGTGTCATGCATAGGTATAGGTGTACATAACATCATCAAGCCTCTGAGGGCATCCCATCATAACGTCTCGGCCACTCTGGGCAACATCATCAACATATACCAACTGATCGGGTGGTGATATAACGCCGTAACCTTTTTTCCGTATCCCGTATAAATATAATATACATATATAAGCATATATAATGCCATCTGGTCATGGGTCAATGTACATGTATAAATGCATGAAATGCATAAGAAATACGTTAATAAGATTTTCTCGGAATGCCATAAAACTCAATATGCCTTTCGGATAAACTTTATCAAATACGTATTTTTCTGAGACCCATGAACAGACGATAGAATAATAAGACTTATGAGAGAATAAGAATATACACATTTCTAGCATTTCTATGAATAGAGTAATTTATGAAAATTGTGCATTTGCTTGTTTCGTTTGTGTCGTATAGATCATGCCAAAAAGAAAGAAGGGACGGCCTTAACATACCTGGAGTAGGGAAAATCCGTATGATGTTCTTAGAAAAAGTTGCACCGTACTCCTTTAAAACCACAAAATTTTACGTTGCTAACAATTCTCGTTGGATTTCCTTTAGTTGCAATAATTCACGTTTTTGTTGAAAATCATAAGAATGGCTAACGTTTTGTATTTCTTCTTAACTATCAACTTATGGCTAATGTTTCTAATTGTAAGAATGGCAGATTGTAGGAATGGCTAATTGTCTTGATTATTTACAAAGTATAGAGAAAGTGAGGTGTCTTTGTATTCAATTCATGGAAAATGAATTTTGTTGGAAGCTTTTGTGAAATGGCTAACGTTAGTTTTGCTACCTAAAGTCTTCGGAATGAATTAGTTTGCCACCTAAGATCATATGACTACTTAGTCATATGTATTAGTGGTGGCTTACTGCCACGTGGGGGTGGGGGTGGGGATGGGGAAAGTTAATCTTTATTCACTTATTAGGTAATTAGGTAATGTCCCGTTACCCGATAATTAATTAGTTACCCATATAATTAAAAATTATCTTAATTTAATTAAATTAATACTTATTTTTAATACACTTTACGTACCCTACTATCATGGTCATGGGGTACCTTGTATGGCACTAGTCCATAAATACCGGGTATTATGGCTCGGACCGTATTTTATCCCAAATCGGCAACCTTCAACGAAAATCGTTTTCTTTAATTCGTCTACCCTTTATCCTTCATGACACTTACTTATCGCTTGTTATAAATAGCATAAATACGTTAACCTCAAGATAATCTCATCCCCGAGTCTACGTCGATTAACTGAAGACAAAACTTTAACGTACGAAAACGCAAGATGTAACACTCGGGACCTCAACCAAACATATCAACACATCCCACAACATCATTCAAACTTAGTCGAATCTTCGAATCGCTCAAGACAACATCAAAACACCAAATTACCTTCGGATTCAAGCCTAAGAACTTCTAAACTTTCAAATTTCACAAATGACGCCGAAACCTACCAAATCACGTCCGAATGAACCCAAATTTCGCACACAAGTCACATTTGACATTACGGACCTGCTCCATCTTCCGGAATCGGAATCCGACCCAGATATCGAAAAGTCCACTCCCGGTCATACTTTTCAAAATTTCAACTTTCGCCATTTCATGCAAAATTCCACTACGGACTTTCAAATCACAATCCGGATGCGCTCCTAAGTCCAAAATTGCCCAACGAAGCTAACGGAACCATCAGAAATCTAATCCAAGGTCAAATACTAAAAAGTCAAAACTTTGTCAAACCTTTCAAATTTAAAACTTCTAGTCGAGACCATTCTCCCAAGACAATTCCGGATAACCTGAAAACCAAAATCGACGATTCACATAAGTCATAATATATCATACGGAGCTACTCATGCCCTCAAACAATCGAGTGAAGTGCATTTGCTCGAGCCACCCTGCTCAAAATCCATAACCATTCGAAATTCGACATCAAGAACCCAAAGTGCATTACCACAATCACGAAGAGCAAATAACACAATGCCACCATCTGAAAAGAACATAGCCAACGCGCAATCAATCACGCAATACCCGGGTACTCATCTTGCTCAAATTCCCGCTATAAGCCCAAATAGAACCGCACCGTGTGTGCATATAACCAACGATTCACAACTCCTCGTAACATAGAAGGGTAACTCACCGATCATTTCAGAACACGAATAAGCTCAACAACAACTGAATGGAACCTCCCTCAACAATATCAGTTCGGAGTCAACAAATCCGACTCAATGCAGAACACACATTCATATTGGGCCTACCGATGAACCCCAGATCAGCTCTGGTCCCCCCATAATAGATAAATAACCCTCCGAAAGTTTACAATGACTGAATCACAACACCTACTAACCTCTGACTAACCTTGGTTACTTTTTTTTACAGTCCACAACCACGAAACAATCTACTCATGAGAACTCTCAGTCTCAAAATCCATAGAACATACGAATCATCATCTCTGATCTCAACTCCACCACCTGAATGTCCATACTTCGCCAATTACACGGTCATCCCACGAGGAATACTTCAAAAATTCTTCTGCACCACGAAGTAAAATTTGAAGTCCAGCAGTCGATCTAATAAGAGAGTACCGCAATACCAATGAAGTATCCATAACTCAAACACATCGCCCATTTCTGAAATGTATACTCTCATCAAGCCATACCAATTAGTAATATCATTTACCTAGTCATCTGAAACTGTCCATGCTGCCTAAGAAATTATGACCTTCCATTCAGAACTGAACCGTGACCTTACACATGCAAATCTCAATCCTACATAACATACCGCATATACCATGCCATCCTATGATAAATATGAGAACTTCGTAATCCACTCCAAGTCACAAGCAACTACGTACTCAACTAGCCAAGAACTTTCCATTTGATCCCATCTAGGAGAAAATCACTATACATCATATGCTCCTCACGCCACTAGAAAATATACATCTCTAACCGTGGTAGAAACCATCAAGAACTCTCCGAATCCCATTTGCACAAACCAAACCGTCAGGATAGAATCCTTCTAACTCAACCAAGCTACGCAGGTCACTAAAAATCCAAGAGCATTGCCATGACACACCTGTAGAAACTCATTACCTAATAAACACCCAAAGAACTAATCATACCCATTACTATGCCGATCCAACCTACTACCAAGTTGTCCTACCTATCCGAGTTCCTTCTGAATTACCTTCAAATTGATACCTCTCCTCACCATAACACCACAATCCTCAACCCAGACTCACCATATGGGACCCAAGCATAAAACCACACCGCCCTAAGGCTCATAAGCCGCTGAATACTCTCTTAAATATCCCTAAAAGTACCACATTCAAAATACTTATCCTGAAAAGACTTCCTGCGAATCTAATGCCATTACCTTCACCTTCCTGATACTGATATGTAGAATCCATAATGATATAGAAATGCCACAAGTCTTGACACCCTCCAATGTAAACCTTAGTTTCTAGCTAAATACACATCCTGAAGATCCCCAATTGTTACATATAAATCTTGAATCCATTAGAACCATTCTCGGGAGTCATCCACTCTACTCAGGTCTCTATTAAACTAATTAAAAGAACCGAACGACCTGTGCTCCATTAGTACAGCAACACCTAAGGAAGTTACCCATCCTTCTAAGCAGCCGAGAGATTTCCTACTCCATACACGTTACATCCTTTACAACAACAACTAAATCATCCAATGTTTCTCATATACCCATAAAGCATAACACAATCCTTATCCAAAATTTCCTTTACTCGAGTTATCCTCGATCTCATCCTCTGTAAGCCACAATTGATTCACCAGTATGCCTCAAACTGAAACCAATACAACACATAACCGTGCAATCAACTGATTAATAGCAGACTCCCTCACTTTGCTCAAGGCCATAGATCAAAACACATAATAACTTATGATGACCATACTCTATTACTGCCATAATACCATAGTGAGAATTAACTAAAGCCTTCATAAGCTCCTGCAACACAACCATCTAATACCTCAAATCCTTTGTAAATCTCGCATTCACCCACGTAACAGTCAAGATAACTCTCATACGCGATCCAAACTCAAACGGCAGCACATATAATTCACTGGTAAAAGAGGACTCGCTACAAAATAACATAGGGATCACACACCCTCAGGACACCCCGCAGGAGATAACGCACGTGCTTCGCCTCAAACTAACATCTCTTTATACCCTTCCACCGACATAAACATCACGCAATCACTTAATCTTTCTGAGTCTGAACTCATATCACGACATGAAATCTACTTCACTCCCCAACTAAACAACATGAAAAGATTCTTCAACACGCCCGTAACTCGGGGCTATACATCAAATCAAGATGGAAATTAAGAACCAAATAGTTCTTTCTACACCTCAAGCAGACCCTTCTCGTCACATTCAAATTATATGAACACATCTCGCAGTCACATCATACTCATCACGTAGCCATCCAGCCATCACTTCCACTAATAGGGACACCACCGAACAAATAAATCCAAAAGCAAGTGCTCACATAATCAACACCTCAGTGCTCAAGCTACAGTCAAAACGCGGCCTCAAGTCCTCCAGACTGGCCCAACATCAACACACAGGAATCACATCTCGTACCTCATCCAGGGAATCACAAGCTGTCGATGCACAGCTGATATCGAGCGCTCATATGTGCATACGAATGCGTGGAAGGAATTCAAAGAGTTACACTTCCAGCTGAATCAATGTCGCTCGATAAGAATTCAAGAATGTGGAATTTCCTAAAGGTTCTGCAGCCTCTCGAAGATAAGTACAAACATCTCCGTACCGATCCGGAAGACTCTACTAAACCTGATCTTGACTCGTAAGACCTATGTAACCTAGGCTCTGATACCAACTTATCATGACCCAAAAACTAACCCTGTCGTGATGGCGCCTATCGTGGTACTAGGCAAGACGGCACATTACCAGAACAAAATGATATTTTCATTTTTAGGATAATCCCAAACCTATTTAATATAAAACCTTCATAAGGAGTTCAAATCAAAACAAAAGTGCGGAAAAGAAAAGCCCGACATTGGGGTGTCACTAGTCATGAGTATTTACTACAACCGTCTGACAATATCAAGACTAACATAGTCTGTAAATAACTAAATACAGATAAGGGAAGATAAAGAGGGAGGAAAGCAGGGCTGCAATCGCCAGGCAGCTACCTTGCTAACTCCGATGGATCTGCAACCGAACAATCAACACTCGCTACCGTGTCTAGAAACGGCTGGATCTGCACACAAGGTGCAAGGAGTAATGTGAGTACGCCAACTCAGTAAGTAAAAACAGTAAATAAAGAAGTAGTGACGAGCAATAATGCGAGTAAAGTTCATATAACCAAAAACTCAGTAAAATACGGCATGTTTTACAAAAAACCATAGTTTGAATCAAATCAGCTCGTTTAAATCTAGTTCCAGTAAAATCATTTAAAAATATCTCTCAATAGTTTTCCAAACAAAGGTTCATTGCAAAAGTGAGCAAAATGATGAAATCATGAACAGCCCCTCGGGCAAACATCACTCGTATACAGCCCCTCGGGCAAACTTCACCATCACTTAGATACAGCCCCTCGGGCAAACCACACTATCACTCATATATAGCCCCTCGGGAAAACCTCACCATCACTCATGCCTCCCAGTCACTAAGCACTCGGCGCTCGCACTCAGTAGGTACCTGCACTCATTGGGGGTGTGCAGACTCCGGAGGGGCTCCTTCAGCCCAAGCGCTATAACAAGCCAACTCATGGCATAACTCAATCAGGCCCTCGGCCTCACTCAGTCATGAATCTATAAAACATGTTTCGGCATGCAGCCTGATCCTATATATATCCTCACGAATCAGGCCCTCGGCCTCACTCACTCATAAATCAGTAAAATAAGGCATTCAGCCCAACCAACATTTATATGATGCATCAAAATGGAGTAATTGAGATTGAATTATGCAGTAAATAAGTATAAACATGACTGAATATAGATTTCCAATCGAAAACAATGAGAGGATAGCAATAAAAGACCTCTAAGGGTCCAAACAGCACTGGCATAAGGCCTAAACATGGCATTTAGCCTGATTTAGAAATTCTTTCTAAAACACATAAGAAGCATGTAGTTTTAACAAAATGTTTCAACTTTATAGTAGATACGGGACGAACCAAGTCACAATCCCTAATGGTGCACGCCCACACTGTAAGGTCCCGAAAAATTTTGCTAGGTAATTTAGGATTTCGAGGTGCCATGTGGGCTACTTATAATATTTTATGTGCTATTAACATGGTGGGCATCAGTTGGATTTGGTAAATAAGTGTATCAGTCTTATAATAAGTAATTTGGGGTCTAATGGGAGGCCTAAGTCTAAGTCAGGTTAGAAAATTTCATAGTAGGCTAAAATTCCAAATAAGTTCGCACAAGTCCCCACTTTGAACGCGCATATCAAAATATATATAAGGTTTTATATGATGAACAACCTATCATATGAAAGGTCTTCAAGTCTAGTTTCCAACGCTTCAAAGAGTTCATCATTTGGACATTCCTACACAAAGTTATGATCAAATTACGAAAGGCTGGAAAAAAATGAGATCCTATGTCAGATCTGCGATCGCAAAACCACTATGCGGTCCGCATAATTGATATGCAATCGCAAATCTGGTCGCAAACTGGACCAGTGTAGCCCAGTTTTGGGCACCGGGTTTTGCGACGTGTCTGCGGCCAGCATACCCAATCTACGGTCCATTATGCGACCGCAGACCCGAATTCGGAGGGTTAATCTTCCTATTTTCATGACCCGACCACATTTTAATATATAGGCTTTGGGTTTTCATATGGGGCGATATCGATGATTTTAGAGAGAGTTAAGAGAATTTTAGAGAGAGAAGGAGGGAGCCTAACATTCTAACCATTCAATATTCCATCAATCTTCAGAATCAAGGAAACCAATCACAAGATCTTCATCTAAGAGATTGGGATTGCTAGAATTTCCGGAACGTTGTAGTAACTTAAGGAAAGCTTAAACAAGGTATGTATGGCTAAAACCCCCTCTTCTTAGAAATTGAGCTCCCATGGTGTCCCGCATATGTTGTAAGTCCGAAATTTGATTTATGTAGTATTTGTTATTTCAAAGGATTTGGTATTGCAAGAATAAATGTGAAAGGTGTGTCTCAATGTGTTCAATGTGCTATTCTTGGTAAATTGGGGATATGTGAAGAATGTGAAGTATATGCTAAATTTCCTAGATTTCAAGTCAAGTTTAAATTGTGATTATTATGCCGAATCATGAGAATTCCTCTCTATGCTTGTAACTTGAATTGCTCTTGTGTATGCCCATTATCTTAAATTGCAAGTTTGATGTTGAAAGTGAAAGTGATGTGGAATGTGAGTTATGAAATGTGGCCTAGTTCTAAGTATGATGTGATAATTATGGCCCTAAGTGCCTATGAATTGATATATGTGAAGTAATGATTGAAATGAAATTGTGATTGAGGTAACGTCTTGGTAAGACGGCTTAGCCGATCGGGCCGTGATCGGACGCCATGTTATACACACATGGTGGTAATGTATTGATAATTGAAACTGGAAAGTGAGAATGAAATAAGGGTAACGTCTTGGTAAGACGGCTTAGCCGATCGGGCCGTGATCGGACTCCGCTCAAGAAAGCGGTGGTATTGTGAATGATGATGAACAGTATTATGCCCCAAACTAATGCTATGGAAATTATGTGAAAGCTATGTGATTCCTTTTATTTGATGATGTAGTGATTGTTTAAAGCTTTTGTTGAATACTTATGATTTCTTTGTTCTTGTATGATAGTTCTTTCTATTGAGATGGTGTTTAGGATTTCTTTGTTCTTTTATGATAGTTCTTTCTATTGAGATGGTGTTTAGTTATACATACTAGTGCTATTCGATGGCACTAACATTCCTTTTGCCGGGGGTGCTACATCTTTAAATGGATGTAGGTTGTTCCATAGCAGGCAGTGTTGGACGCAGCTAGTGACGCATCTTCATTTCAGCCGACTTGGTGAGCCCCACTTCATTTCGGGGTCCCGTACAGTTGTTTATCATGTACTTTTTATTTTTAGGTATAGCCGAAGCATTGTTGCCGGCATTTCCATGTTATTCTTCAGTTGTATTTAGAGGCTCCGTAGATAGGTTGTGGGAGGAGTTTGATAATGGGGAATTGAACTAGAAATATTGATATTTGGCAAAAGATGTATAAAACTTGTAATATCTTCAAAATTACGAACGAGGTTTGCTAATGGAAATGAAATGGAAATCGTTAATGTCATGTTTATAGAATTTGATTAATGGTGTACATTTCCTCTTTATTCAAAGACGAATTTGGGTAGTATGAAACTTAATAGGCTTGCTCAATCGAGTTTACTCGGTTGAGCGACGATCGCGCGCCTCGATTTTGGGGCGTGACAAACTTGGTATCAGAGCCTAAGGTTTTAAAGTGTCCTAGGATGTCTCGGAGCCGTGTCTAGTAGAGTCCTTCTTATCGGTGTGTTGTCGACCACATCTATAAGTTGGAGGCCATTCGGACATTTAGGAATTTCACCCTTCTTTGATACTCCAGATCGTGCGGTAGAACCCAAGATAGGGAGCTGATTTCCTCGCTATGTCTTATTCTCCAGATGAGTAATCTCGATACCATAATCCGCGAGTTTGAAGCATTAAGGAAGGAATGACCCCACCATTGAATCTGAGGGAGATTACCCAAACGTTTATTAGGAGAATGTATCGAGCCACGGAGGGATTGGTAGAACTTGTTGCTAAGGGGAGTACCCTTGTTCCTATTAATGTCACTGCACCACCAGATAATGTAGTATATTAGTATGTTACCAACGTGTGTTAGGGATGTGGAGTCGAGGGACATCGATTAAGTTATTGCCCTATCAACCTAAAGCCACCAAGTAGGTCACTCCCTAGTACATCATTATGAACAACACAAAAATTTTACTCATTGTATGTCTACATCCATAATGAAGAGTCCTCGTAAACATGGTCTTAATAGGATGTGAGTCACAAAAACTTGTGTGTAACTACTCCTTGAAGGAGACATATTGTTCGTGAACCCACGCTATCACAAATTCTCTTATTTACATCCTCTTGTGGAATTAAATTCTATAAATACGCCCTTGAATGGAGTTATAACTCTAGGATTAATACTTCACACTTTCTTTCCTAAATTCTCAACAGGGGACTACATCCGATGAATTTGTTACAAAATCTTTTTTTTTTTTTATGGACAACGTCTGCTCATTTGTGCCCATGCATGCACCGTTGTAAAGATTACCTATGTGGTGTCAAGTTCCATGTAAAACATCCCAGTGTTGCGATCTTTCTCGAGTCACTCTTTTACTCACTTGTGTATATGCCTTATATGGTTTGAACAATCACTATACTCCCTTGCGAGTATCATCATGAAAGCTTCTAAATGTCTAGTAACATAAGAACATAGCTTAACAGCTATCACATGAGTGCATGTCAATCGAAATGGTCACCGTGTCCATAAAGTCTCTCTCAAAATTGAGATCCTCACATCCCCGTCATAGGAGGATCTTGTGTCGCCATCTTAGTATAACTTTCGTGTCCACTTGGGACATCCCGCAGTATGTAGCTCACTTTGTTCCTAGTATCATGGTTGCCCGTGGCGTGGTCATGTATTGCAGTTGGGAGTTAATATAGCAAAAGCATGTCCAGCTCATAACAAACTGTTATTTTCTCTTTACACCTCCACAACATGCGATAATTGTGTTCCTTAGTTAGTGAATTCATTGTGCTAGTTTCCCCACACTTGTTCGATAACCATGAGAGAACATATCCTTCTATGTGTCATTGTAACACTTTCTTTCTCGTAAGGACCCTTACTAGGCTCTCCGTCAAGACCAAGCGCAGCTTTGGGGGTTATCGTAGCACAACGCCTGTTTCTCCTGTTTTCGGTCTTTCATTATAATCTGGGTATTTCTCAAGTCAAAATCCATGGAGAACTCGTTATGAACATTTGCAAACCTTCCACGATTATTTTATACTATCTCATTGGGTTCCCACCTCACTTCAAGTTCATCAAGGGTTGATAGCATGCCGCAATTGCTGAGATTGAATGATCTCCTTTCGATAATGGATTATCTACACATGTGCTAGTCCAACGATCTGCTTATCACTCTAACTCTCGCCTTTTGGTTTTGGGTTGATCAAGGAGCAGTACACCTAGTAACACATTCATATGCCAAAGCCTTTCTCTCAGTCAAGTCTTATAGCATCTCCCAATGTGGCTTGTAATAGCTGGTTGTGTAGAAGTGTGTTGTAGTGCTTTATTATGAAGTAGAGTTGCTAAACATAATTGGATTTTTAAATTCTGGAGCTATACATCACGTGACTACATACAGAGATCTTCTTTCAGAAATTTAGCTTCTCGTAGTCCCTTTATATTACCACCCTTCCTAGTGGTTACAGGGTAAAGGTTACTTCCATAGGCTCTCTCACTTTCTTTTCATTTACCTGCTCTGCTTGTCCCTGTGACTAGATAACCTAGGTTACAGTACCCCGATAAATGCATTAAGACGTCTCATTCTTTCAAACTTATCCATGTGGGCACTTTGAGGCCTTGTTCTATACCAACTCATAATGGTTTTAAGTACTTTCTCGCCATTGTTAACGATTTTCTAGGGCTACGTGGGCTTGTCTCATGGGTTCCAAAAGTAATGATTTCCCCTAAGTTCAAGCTTATATTGCCATGATTTCAAACCAAAGTGTGTCCCCTTTTCAAAAGTCTTAAATGGGTCGGATTGGATGGGTTACGTGGCCTTCTGCTCACTCGGCTTCTAGGATTATTAACAACGTCATTGTCATGTGCGGGAAATTTTGCTACCCCTGGAATTCCACCTCCTTAAGGAGGATATGAGTTTTAATTGTCTTTCTCCCGGAGCATTACGTCAACCATTGGAACTCCTCTAACATATACATGATTTCACCCCTATGGTAGGATGTCCTAGATAGGTAGTTTCACTCGTGAAAGGTTAAGATTAGATGCCTTCAGATTTTTGCACGTATCATGAGCATATTGATTTGGAAGACCAGTAGTCGTATCTTTAGTTCTCTTATATAGGATCAATTATCAGGAAGGGTTAAGCTGTTTGAAATATGATAATCTCATAAGTGTTCAACTTGTTTTCATCCTCATGGGCTTGTGGCATAGATTCCTTATGTCAGTTAATGTTAAGAGTGTAATTCAACTTCATGTATTTTGAAACCCATATCGCATTCAAGGTGCCAGAGTATTCTCATTCTTGATAAACTGACTTTCCCTACACTCCAGGAGACGACTGGGTCACGTACTCGAATATTCCTCCTTAATGGTTCCTGTTGCCAATGTACGAGTTACCCCTGTGCTTTATTTGTCTAATAATTGATGTCGTCACAATGATTAACCATGTCAGTATTGTTAGTAGTAATCTTTGTGTCTCGTAGCATATAACCTCATGAAATACTCTACTCAACACATTAATGGGTTCCTGAATAATTCCAGCCAGATCTTGAACTCTGTTGCTCCTCATTGAATTAAATCTATTGGGTATTTAAGGTTCAAACATGTCAAAGAGGAAGCATCCCCGTATAATCACATATATTCGATAGGTAATTGTATGGTCAGTTCAGGATAGCACATCTTAGTGTAATTGTTGAAGGTCATCAAAGGTTTAGTGTGGGTGTTCACATAGAGATTCAGAATTTAGGAGGGCGAACATGTATTTCCCAATAACTTTCCCGCTGAAGATGTTATGTGAATTGATAATGAAGGTGAAATAAGTGTAGTTCACATCAGGTCGCGCTATGAGTATGATGTTTCCCCATCGTTTTTCTCCATGTATTTTGTGTTTTCATATGTCTATGTCTAAGAATGTAGTTGGAAATCCCTTGTGCATCATTTTGGTGGAAATTACTGAAGGTGGAGGTAATGGATAGTTGGCCTATGAAGGGTATCTACTTGTCATCCTTGTTAGGTAGGTTTGGGGGTAGTGATTGCTTCCGTGAATGTGTTCTGGCGCAGTCTATAGGTATAAGAGGCCACATTGAAGGCCGAGAGTGTTGTGGAAATAAAATATTTTCTCTTGATTTTATAGCGGTTGGTTTTGATTTGAAAGGTACCTTCTAGGTGTTATGATTTAAAAATGTGCAGTCTATGCCCAGGTATCATCGTGATAATGTAGTGCTTATAATGCTGAGGTTCGTGTTATTGATATATAGAGTGTGGTGCTTTGTCGAGTTGTGGATGTGTTTTTAGGAAAGGTTTTGGTGGTTCTCTGGCAGGTGGATAGTCCTAGTTACAAAGGAGACTCTGCCGAAATTTCTGTAAAATTTGGGAGTTAGTCAAAATTTAGGGACTTGAGGTAGGTTAGAAAAGAGATATGTTACGTTAGGTGTTTGGGGCGGGCTCTACCTCTCATTCGAGGTCGAATGATCCTAAGCGGGGAAGAATGTAAGGCCCCGGAAAATTTTGCTAGGTAATTTAGGATTTCGAGGTGCCATGTGGGCTAATTATAATATTTTATGTGCTATTAACATGGTAGGCATCATTTAGATTTGGTAAATAAGTGTATCTGTCTTATAATAAGTAATTAGGGGTCTAATAGGAGGCCTAAGTCTAAGTCAGGTTAGAAAATTTCATAATAGGCTAAAATTCCAAATGAGTTCGCACAAGTCCCCACTTTGAACGAGCATATAAAAATATGTATAAGGTTTTATGTGATGAACTACCTATCACATGAAAGGTTTTTGAGTCTAGTTTCCAACGCTTCAAACCGTTCATCATTTGGACATTCCTACACAAAGTTATGATCAAATCACCAAAGGCTGGAAAAAAATGCGATCTTGTGTCAGATCTGCGATCGCAAAACCACTACGTGGTCCGCATAATTGATCTTCGATTGCAAATCTGGTCGCAAACTGGACCAGTGTAGCCCAATTTTGGGCACCGGGTTTTGCGACGCCTCTGCGGCCAGCATACCCATTCTGCGGTCCATTATGCGACCGTAGACCCGAATTCGGAGGGTTAATCTTCCTATTTTCATGACCCGACCCCATTTTAATATATAGGCTTTGGGGTTTCATATGGGGCGATATTCTGATGATTTTAGAGAGAGTTAAGAGAATTTTAGAGAGAGAATGAGGGAGCCTAACATTCTAACCATTCAATCTTCGATCAATCTTCAAGAATCAAGGAAACCAATCACAAGATCTTCATCAAAGAGATTGGGATTGCTAGAATTTCCGGAACGTTGTAGTAACTTAAGGAAAGCTAAAACAAGGTATGTATGGCTAAAACCCCCTCTTCTTAGAAATTGATCTCCCATGGTGTCTCCGCATATGTTGTAAGTCTGAAATTTGATTTATGTAGTATTTGTTATTTCAAAGGATTTGGTATTGCAAGAATATATGTGAAAGGTGTGTCTCAATGTGTTCAATGTGCTATTCTTGGTAAATTGGGGATATGTGAAGAATGTGAAGTATATGCTAAATTGCCTAGATTTTCAAGTCAAGTTTAAATTGTGATTATTATGCCGAATCATGAGAATTCCTCTCTATGCTTGTAACTTGAATTGCTCTTGTGTATGCCCGTTATCTTAAATTGCAAGTTTGATGTTGAAAGTGAAAGTGATGTGGAATGTGAGTTATGAAATGTGGCCTAGTGCCAAGTATGATGTGATAATTGTGGCCCTAAGTGCCTATGAATTGATATATGTGAAGTAAAGATTGAAATGAAATTTTGATTGAGGTAACGTCTTGGTAAGACGGCTTAGCCGATCGGGCCGTGATCAGACACCATGTTATACACACATGGTAGTAATGTATTGATAATTGAAACTGGAAAGTAAGAATGAAATAAGGGTAACGTCTTGGTAAGACGGCTTAGCCGATCGGGCCGTGATCGGACTCCGCTCAAGAAAGCGGTGGTATTGTGAATGATGATGAACAGTATTAAATGCCCCAAACTAAAGCTATGGAAATTATGTGAAAGCTATGAGATTCCTTTTATTTGATGATGTAGTGATTGTTTAAAGCTTTTGTTGAATACGTATGATTTCTTTGTTCTTGTATGATAGTTCTTTCTATTGAGATGGTGTTTAAGATTTCTTTGTTCTTTTATGATAGTTCTTTCTATTGAGATGGTGTTTAGTTATACATTCTAGTGCTATTCGACGGCACTAACGTCCCTTTTGCCGGGGGCGCTACATCTTTAAATGGATGTAGGTGGTTCCATAGCAGGCAGTGTTGGACGCAGCTAGTGACGCATCTTCCATTCAGCCCACTTGGTGAGCCCCACTTCATTTCGGGGTCCCGTACCGTTGTTTATCATGTACTTTGTATTTTGAGGTATAGCCGGAGCCTTGTTGCCGGCATTTCCATATTATTCTCCAGTTGTATTTAGAGGCTCCGTAGACAGGTTGTGGGTGGAGTTTGAGAATGGGGAATTGAATTAGAAATATTGATTTTTGACAAGATGTATAAAACTTGTAGTATCTTCAAAATTACGAACAAAGTTGCTAATGGAAATGAAATGGAAATCGTTAATGTCATGTTTATAGAATTTGATTAATGGTGTACATTTCCTCTTTATTCAAAGACGAATTTGGGTAGTATGAAACTTAATAGGCTTGCTCAGTCGGGTTTACTCGATTGCGCGCCGGCCACGCCCCTCGGTTTTGGGGCGTGACACACACGCCCGTAACCTAGCATGTACGTCGCCTCAAGATAGTCACATGACACAAAATCCGGGGTTTCATACCCTCAGGACTAGATTTACAATCGTTACTTACCTCAAACCGATCAAATCTCTACTCCGCGATGCTCTTGACCCTCGACTCGGTTTCCAAATGCTCCGAATATGTTCACAATCAGTACAATACCATCAATATATGCTAAAGGAATGATTTCCACAAGAAAAACTACCAAATTAGACCAAGAACCCGAAATTGGGTCAAACCTGGCCCCCGGGCCCACATCTCAAAATCCGACAAATTTTACAAAACTAGAAAGCCCATTCACTTACGAGTCCATACATATGAAATTCATCAAAATCCGACACCAAATGGCCATTCCAATCCTAAAAATCATCTCTCCGATTCTCTTCCATTTTCCCCCCAATTTTCACCCCAAATTTCCTATTTAGATGATAAAATCAAGATACAAACATGGAATTTAACAAAAAATCAAGTGAAGAACACATACCCCAATCACGTCTCCGAAAATCCCTTAAAAAATTGCCTTCTACCGAGCTCCCACTTCAATTTTATGATATGAACTCGAAACCCTCACTTTGAATCTTTTAAAGCTGCCAAGATATACCTTCATCGTGATCGCGGAAATAGCCTCGCGATCGCAAAGCACAACAGGCTGCCTCACCTGTTAACCTTACGCGAACGCGGAAATAGCCACGCGTTCGCGAACCTATGCCACACAGACCTACGCGATCGCGACATGGCTCACGCGATCGCGTAGAGCAGTCACCTCAGCTCCTCTTCACCGCAATCTCTTCTACGCGAACGCAACACTGGCAACGCGTTCGCGAAGCACTACCTCACAGATGTACGCGATCGTGACCTTAACTCAGCGATCGCGTATAACAACTTCACCTCTGCCCAAAATAACCCTACGCGATCGCAGATGCACTCATGCGATCGCGTATAAGGAAACTAGCAGAAAAATACAGCAGCAAACAGCAGTCTCTTCAAGGCCAAAAATGCTCCGGTAACCACCCGAAACTCACCTGAGGCCCTCGGGACCTCAACCAAACGTACCAACAATCCCATAATATCATTCAAACTTAGTCGAACCTTTGAATCTCTCAAGACAACATCAAAACACCAAATTACCCTCGGATTCAAGCCTAAGAACTTTTAAACTTTTAAATTTCACAAACGATGCCGAAACCTACAAAATCACGTCCGAATGACCCTAAATTTTGCACACAAGTCACATTTGACATTACGGACCTGCTCCAACTTCCGGAATCGGAATCCCACCCTAATATCAAAAAGTCCTCTCCCAGTCAAACTTTCCAAAATTCCAACTTTCGCCATTTCAAGCCAAATTCCACTACGGACTTCCAAATCACAATCCGGACGTGCTCCTAAGTCCAAAATCACCCAACAAAGCTAACGGAACCATCAGAAATCCTATCCGAGGTCAAATACTAAAAAGTCAAAACTTGGTCAAACTTTTCAAATTTAAAGCTTCTAGCTAAGACCATTCTCCCAAATCAATTCCGGATAACCTAAAAACCAAAAACGATGATTCACATAAGTAATAATTCATAATACGGAGCTACTCATGCCCTCAAGCAACCGAGCGAAGTGCAATTGCTCAAAACGACCGGTCGAGTCGTTACAGCTTGGTTCCTTTATTTTCACACCACCGCCCCAAGAACGTGACAGAAACATTGATGCAAAATTGGGGCGCAATTTATATCCTCAATGAAAGTGATAGCGTCGTGCCACGAATATAAATAAGGCGCTTATTGGGAGGCAACCCAATTCACTGCTTCGTTTTATTTTGTTTAATTTTTTTTTGTGTTATCGTTGTAGTGTTGTTTTTTTGTTTTGTAGGAGTAGGAGCATAGAGTCAACGCCAATAGATATGTGCAAAAGCGAGCAGGTGGTTGAAACTAAGTGTGAGGTACCCGCACAAGGGATCATACTTGGGAGAAGTCTGAGTATCCTGTAAGATGCTAATGCATCGGCCTTTGGCCTACCAAGGAGTCTCTTTTACCCTCTTGTTATTTTCATTATGCTTTGAGAACATTGCACAATTTTAAGTGTAGGTTGAAGAGATTGTCTGAGTGATTTTATATGCTATCTTAGCTTAGTTGTAGTAGTCGTTCTTAGTGTAGTAGTTTTTGTTAAAAATAAAAAAGAAAAAAAAAGAAAAAAGAAAAGAAATCAGGAAATTGGGATTTTTCCTGATGATGGATTTTGTAGACAGCTTTCTTGAGGGACTAAGGTCCAATAAAAAAAATTCAAAAATAAATTTTTTTGTTTCTAGTTAGTTTTAGTTAGATAATAATCCCCATTGATTTTTCTTTTTCATCGGTTCTTTTTCAGAGGATGTAACTTGTATCGGGTAAACTTTTTTTATTTTTAGGATTAGATTTTCTTTTTAAGAGTAGTAAAAGCGAGAGAAGAAAAACCTTTATGACTTGTTTGATACTAGCATATTTTGGTCCGAGCTTAAGTAGTACTTTCCTCTGAGTGCTTAAGGAATAAATAAAATAGCAGACTTTCTGACACCTAAGCTCAGAGTTGTGACTCTGTATATAGCTTATTCTTATTTTGTAGTTCGTTATGATCTTGTCTGTCTTAGAGTAGAATTGATCCATCTTGATTGATACTTGTGCCATGTGGGGTGAGGATTTCTTACATATATTCCATGTTTGGCATCTTAGTCTAGAACTTTCCCTGCATGTTATTGAAGCAAAATAAAAGTGTTGCTCTGTTTAGAAGATGATAATAGGCTTTCTTTGATATGTCTTGTGAATTTTAGCCTGTTCAGATATTGTACCACTAGTTAGCCCTTTGAGCCTGTAGCCTTTTGTTTGGAAGCCGTGTTTTTGCCTTGATCCTTTTGTTGAATCCCTAGTTTTTGCACCCTACTTCTTTGAGCATTGTTGCTTAGACTATGATATTAATTGATAAATTTGAAGAAAGGGATGATTAAGTGAAAAATGACGAGCAATCATAGCGGCAAAGTGATGAAAAGACCCTTGTGAAAAGAATGTGACATGCAAAAAAAAATGAAAAGAAAAAATTTCTTTGAAAAAAAATGAAGCGTTCTTGATATGATGGAAATACTTGTGAAACAATTGGTGAAAAGTGGGCTAAAAATAAAATTAAGAGTAGAAAATAATGGCGATGAAGTCTAAAAGTGCAAAGTGCTTAGGAAAGTGTAAGTCACTATTATATAGTTCTCCTACTCGGCCCTTAGAAAATATTATAACCCGTTAAGTCCTATTTGATTCTATTCGAGCAGACATAATTAGTAGAGATGTACATAATGGGCATATGGTTCTTTGTGCATACATGTGAATTCGTTTGTGAGTGCGAGAGTTGTTCTTTGATGCTAAGTCCTTAAATTACATTCATTTTTTGATTTGAGTGTATGGACTATTTATTCTTGTGAGGGCACTTGTTTCATGATAGATAGGTGATGTTATTAGCTTCTTTAACAGAGTACGTAGGTGAGCGAGCTTAAATTTGGTAAGTTAGAGTCCGTTTTTTAGGTTAGGAGGTTAGAAATTTGTTGTTTGTTTGTGACTTGTATATCTTGCACGATGATCAAGAAGTGTATATCTGATGGTTTGAGTTGCTATAGGGCCTAATTATTAGTATTAACCGAAGTGGTGGTATTTCTAGGCTTTATTTATTGAGAATGATTTTAATGTTTACTCGAGGACGAGGAAGAGTTTAAGTTTGGGATTGTGACATTAGGCCAAAATGCATATGTTTAATTATTGTTGCCTCACATTCTAGTACTTTTAATTATCTTTTGAGTATTAATTATATCACTTTATGCTTAATATTATATTTTAACTGTGTAGGAATAAAACGGTGTGAAGGCAAAGAGATTTGGAGCAAAATTAAATAAAGCGCGGAAGAAAAAAGAAGGAAAATAAATAAAAAAGACAAGGGGGGAACACCCTTTGGTGTTTGTCCCCCGAAGTGTATGACAAAAAGAAAAGGGGAAAACAATTTAAAGTCAAGAACGGAATTGCAAAATTAGGCAAAACATTCTGCCTCCCGCGCTAAGGCCAGTGCGAGGCGCTGGTCTGGACGCTGCGGTTGCGGGATTTTCCTACTTCGTCCAGGATAAGGTTATTTTGGCCCTACATGATCCCAACTCGTATAAAAGGAGTTCTAAACCTAATTTGGAGGGGATCTAACACACTTTGAAGGAGAATTCACGGGGGAGAACAAAAATCACACTTGGAGGAGGCTTCTAACTAGTTTTCTTCTCTTCTCTTCCTTTAACTTTATAGTTATTAGTTCTAGAGTTTTCGGTGCTACATGAACGTTGCAGTTTGAAGCTTGAATTGTTCTTATTATTTTATCATATTGGTTTATTTATTCAATCTTGCCCTTATTATTTGATTACTTGATCACCAATTGAATAGTATCTGCGAATCTAGGATTGAACTCGGGAGAGGGAATTTTAGATTCATATAAGATTGAATAGAGCAAGATCTTGAACTCGATGCATCGGAAACGGATTTGTGGTTAGGATAGGGTTATACCTAATCATCTTGCTTGGTTATTATATGGGAGTTATTAATGCGTTCTTGTTAATCCTAATTTCATAGGAATATAGGCATTAGGTTAGCTTGAATAGGCAAGTAGTACTTCGGGAGAAGGCTACGAGTAATATTAACAATATCAATCAATAAACTAGATAAATTAATTAGACATTTTAGGTAGAAAACTCAACGGGATTGTTAGCTAATCCATAGCTCTAGAATATTGCCTCTCATTGAATTCGTCTCTAATATTCGCCAATTTATTCCTTTAATCTCTTGGTTTGTTACTCTAGATTAGTTTGAGTTAATTATTTATATTTTAGGATTCACTTGAATAGATTAATTGTTTGGGTTGTTGATAGTTAATCACAAGTCCCTGTAGGAACGATATTTGGACTTACAATCATATATTACTTGTACGACCACGTATACTTGCGTGTGCATTTGGTAGCAACAAGCTGCTAGTACCACATACAAACATGAATGAAAATTTCAAACCAATATGTACAAGCTTCAATACACACCAGATTTACACTGTTTGCTTTAAACCAATATTTACATTATTCCATAATTTGTATTAAGACACTTCCTTTACCCTTTTTTGGTTCATTTGAATAGAAAAAGAAACAATAAAAATTTAAAGCTAGGAAGCTAGGACAGAAGCAAATATCAGGAGGAACAAAACCACTATGAATAACAACATCAACAACCACAATGAAGTTAGAAACACTCAACTGGATTCTCATTCACAGCTTCACAATCCTTCTTGCTTCTTTGAAGAGGCTTATCTGGTAGACAGTTCCGACGATCATCGGACACAATGCCCTTTGATGTCAAGTTGCTACAAATGCCTTGCTCCTCACAGAAATAGTTATAAGAGAATGTGAAGTTTGACAGATTAGGCAAAGCACATATTCCTTCTTGCACAATTCCACTCATCCTATTATGTGCTACATTTAGCATCTCCAAATGAGCTAACCCTGCTATAGTATAAGGAATTGGCCCTACTAATTTGTTATTGCTCACATCTAGCACTCTTAACTTGTACAAGAATCCAACTTCAGGTGGCAAACAGCCTGTTAAACTAGTATTAATTAGGAGTAATTCTTCTAATGTGTTTGCAAAGTTGGCTATGCTAAGTGGAAGTTGACCCCCAAAGAAGTTATTCGCGAAAACAATAACAGAAGCTGAGCTTGAGCCTAAATTTGATGGGATTATAGACGTGAGACGATTGTTGTTAACGAAAATGGCATCAAGATTCTTGCTAAAGAGTTGAGAAGGCAATGGCCCTTCGAATTCATTGTAACGAAGATCAAGATACTTTAACGAAGGAAGAGACAGGACGACAGAAGGGAAAGGACCTACAAACCTGTTGTTACTAAGATCAAGCTCATATAAGAGAGTTAGATTGGATAAAGTGAGCGGAAGGATTCCACAAAAACGATTACTGTTTAGGTGAAGCAATGCTAAGTCATTGAGAAGGCCAAGTTCATCAGGCAAGAAACCGGCTATATCAGCATGGTTTAAATCAATGCCAGCAACAACTTGGATTTTTGTGTCATTAGGAAGTTTTGAGCAGTAAACTCCTGTGTAATTGCAAACTGAAGGACCTATCCAATTGGTAGTTAAATTGTTAGGATCAGAGTAAATTACGCGCTTCCAAGCCTGTAGAGCAATGTAGGCTTGATGGAGCCTTGGATTTGTTATAGCTTTAATGGAGGAAGAATGGCCACGACGATTATGGAGCAGGGCGGTTTTGTGACCATTTTTGGCTGTTAAGTTGTTGAACAAGGATGTAAGACTTAGTATCAAGATAATAAAGGTGGTGGTGGTGGTAATGGGATTGGAAAATGAAGCCATTTTTGTTAATTAGTCTCTGCAATACAAGCATTTATATGCATGTCTTGGTTTTTATAGGGTGAATTCTTTTTATTTGGAAAGAGTTTATAGTCCTCTAGTTAATCATGTAGCTTCTGAACAATTTAAGTGATAATCCTCTAACCATTTGACCTCTAAAAATTTACATTCTGCAACAACCTTGTATGGCGACACTTAACTGTCAAAAATACTGACAACACAATTATATCTTACTAAGTTATGTTTTCATGCCTTTCTATGATGGTTTATGTGAAATTGCTAAAATTCTAGACTCTGCAAAAGCTTAAATGAATGTAGATAGTTAATTTTTCTTGAGAATAAGACATATAAGTTCAAATGTATTTTAATGATCATACTATTTGTGGACAAAGCAGAGGTAGAAGAAGATGTGCATGACATGGACTTCTCTCCTTACAGGTAGCTTTCTCAGTTGTTTGAAGTGGGAATTGAGAGAGACAAAACAGATGAAGGGGAGAAGGATTTTGACTTGAATTTGAAGGGATAAGATTTGTAGTACATAACAAGGTCTTGCGGTGATCAAAGTTGTACTAGGAATAGCTTTATGTGATGGTTTGGTCAAAAACCAATTGAAGCATGATTGTGTGGAGGGGTGTGACGTACTTGGGTGCATTCACTGTTTTTACTCGAAACATACATATATATATATATATATATATATATCAAGAAAAATACATAAGTGTAATTGGTCTGCACGACTTGATTATGAGTTTAATGATACTCCGAACTCATTAACTTAAAATTCTAAATCCATATATAATTATGAATAAAACAAACATGGTTTCTTTTACAAAATCATGCGTGTTGAGTATTGAGGTTTTTATTATTAACAAAGTATGTCTAAATGCAATAATTCAAAGAATCAGATCCTCAACGTAGCTGCTAAATTGTTCCACGGAACCAGCTCCTCAGGATAAAGGACCAGCTCCTCATTTTTATAATTGTACGTCTGTACAAGACAGTAACTTTATCTCAAAGTGACCCAGTTTCGAGTTTGGTGGAAGATGGCTGTCACGACCCCGGTTCGCCCTCCGTGAACCATCGTGACGGCACCTAGTCTCTACGACTAGGTAAGCATAAAATGCGGAAAATAAACCAAATTTGCGGAAGAAAACCAAGTTAAAACAGAGGTAGAGTAAATAAGCAACGTTTAAGAGTGCCGCCTGGCATACACAACATTAATCTCTCAAAAACTAATACATGAATCGAAGACCCGAAAACCCATGAATCACAAGCTAAGAAGTACTACATAGCTCTAACTCCAGAATGTCTAACAAAAACTGAAATACAGAAGGGCTAATACTAAACAGTAAGAGTAGAAAGAGACTCCTCGGTATGCGTGCTAGATTCTGTTTTAATGATGCAAATAATATACATGTGCAGGAAATCAATTACAAGAAGTAAAGAAGAGCCCTCAAGACTGCTGAAGTAAATCATGATGAATAAGGGAAGAAATCAAATAGCAAAGATTACCATACAATCAGTCAATCTGGACAACTAAGGAAAGGACTCGCAAATCTGGACGAAATCCAATCAACAAATCAATCAGCAAAGAGCAACTACTAGCTGAGCTGAAGAGAATCAATCAAGCCTTAAGTTAAGGCACAAATCAAGGGCAGCATCACGGAAGATCGAAAGATATGAGAAGATTGGTACGCGACTAAATTTGGAAGATCCAACAATCAAGGAGCAGTCTTCACTCGTATCTCTGCTGAAGGAAGGAAATCAAGAAGTCGCAATGGCTCTCTACCTTATTCTTGGAAAGAATCAATTCTTTCCAAGGATCAAATCTCTTGGGTTGTCAAGCCTCTACCATCCATCAAAGTATTTATACCCCGTCTTAAACCCTAGTCTCACATACTTTGATCGAACCAAAATCACTCTCTTTGTTCTACTACAAACAAGCATTGTAGTTCACTATGATCTGCTGTGTAACAAGTCAGGGAAAGAAAGAGAGCATAACACCGGTGAGGCATTGTATCAAAAACGAGTGCTTGAGAAACTGTGTGCAAATTCACTACAACTGTACTCGGAGAAACACATTTACTAAAGAGAACTCCCTTGCAACCCAAGGGGACTGGACTAAGATTCACATTGAATCCGAACCAGTATAAAATCCTGGTGTCTTTAATTCCTGCCATTACTTTCTGCAATTTACTTCCCTTTACTATATCTGTTGAATTATAATATCTAGTCGACTACTCAATTAATAAGTCAACTAATAAGCAATTAAGTTCAAATATTTACAATTCACCCCCCCCCCTTGTACTTTCAATTGGTATCAGAGCAAGGCTCACATTTTACTTTTTTTTTAACACCGTGTGAGAAAAGATCATGGCAAATCAGGTTATCATAGGAGCTCTTTTTAGGAAGGAACTTTATAAGTTAGACCACCATACTTCAATGGACAACATTTCTCTCACTAGAAAGTACGAATGGAAATCTTTTCTAAAGCTTACGATGTCAAAGTCTGGAGGGTCATCAAAAAGGGAAATTATCCCCTACCAGCTAGGACTCCACCACTTGCCGACCCTGAAGATATAGATTCATACTCAAAGGAGCAATTGGAAGCGGTACAAGTGAACAATAAGGCGAGAAATCTGCCTCATAACGCTATAAGTGGTGAAGAATACGAGAAAATATCAAGTTGTGACACATCCAAAGAGATGTGGGACAAACTTGAGGTCACCTATGAGGGAACCAGCAAAGAAAAGGAAAAACATATCAACATGCTGGTTCATGATTACGAACTCTTCTCAATGAAAGAAGGAGAATCTATTGAAGAGATGTTTGCCAGGTTTAGCAAAATAATTAGTGACTTAAAGGTGTTTGGCAAGCCCTACACCAGTGGTGATCAAGTCAGAAAAATTCTCAGAAGTCTGCCAACCACTTGGCAGACCAAAGTAGTCACACTAGAATCTCAAGACCTAAACAAATTATCCTATGATGAACTACGACGAGAACTCATTGCTTTTGAAAGGACGCATCTAAAAAAGACAAATCAAGAGGAGAAAAAGAAAATAGTTGCATTTAAAACCTCTACTGAAATGGTTGAGAATGACATTGATGATCCTGAAGCTCTGCAAGAAGAGATTGCTATGATGTCTAGAAATATGGATGGGCTGATGAGAAGATACAGGAACAAAAAGAAAGGAAGATTCCCACCAAGACGATCCAGGCAATACAACGAACAGGATAAGAACGATGGAAAATGCTGCGAATGTGGAAAATTTGGACATATTCAAGCTGAATACCCAGAACTGAAGAGGAAGATCTCTAGAGGTTTCAACAAGAACAAATCCTTCGGAAGCTGGAGCGATGAGGATGACTCTGACCATGAAGAAATAGCAAATCTTTGCTTCATGATAATTCTGGAAAATGAAATGAACAAAACTTCAGGATACTGGACAGATGAAGATGATTCAGATGACGAGAATGAAAATTGTTTCATGGTACGAGGTGAAACTAGTGAGGTAAGATCTTATGACTGTGAAAGATGTAATGAATTGCAGGATATCCTTGATTCAACTTTGAAAGAGTCTCAAAAAAGTGATGAATGAACTTAAGAGACTCACTAGGGAGGTTAAAGACTGGAAACTCAAACATGAAGTAAGTGAAATCGAAAAGGAAGTACTTCAAGAAGAGTTTGAGGATTTGCAAATGCAGCTCAACAGCTTGCGCAAATCCACCAGTCACAGTTCTGTTAGGTCAAACCAAACGACTTACAAGTCAACTGGGAAAGAACCAGCTAAAGCCAAGTCAGCTAGTTCCAACACTTATGAAAAACCTATAAGTGGGTCTGAAGTTAAGTGTCATTACTGCAATAAAAATGGGCATAAATATTCCTTTTGTCATTTTCGTAAATCAACTGTGTCAGGATGGGTTTGGAAACCAAAAAGTTCTGAACCTAGAAACATTAACCCTCCAGGACCCAAGCAAGCTTGGGTACCTAAAAGAAAGTAATCATCATGTCTTGCAGGAACACCACAGAGTAAGCCGTAAAGAAAAATGGTATCTAAACAGTGCGTGTTCCAGTCATATGACAGGTGACAATAACCTGTTCAAAGAAGTTACAAAAATCGATGGAGGAAGTGTTAAATTTGGGGACGATTCAAGGGGCAAAATAGTTGGTACTGGAACAATTCCCTTTAATAACAATTGTGACATTACTGAAGTTTATCTCGTCGATGGCCTAAACTACAATCTCTTGAGCATAAGTCAACTATGCAACTCAGGCTATGAGGTAAAGTTTAAAAAAACAGGATGTGCCCATGAAAACGAATCAGGTAAGATAAATCTTCCTGGAAAAAGGTATGGAAATGTTTATATGCTTGATGGTTTTGAAAAGATAGATGGTCATATGTGTTTATCCTCTATGTTTGATGATCCATGGCTATGGCATAAGAGACTTGGTCATGCTAGCATGCACTTGATTGAAAAACTGTCCAAACATGAATTAGTTATTGGTTTGCCCAAATTGAATTTTTCTAGAACTCATATTTGTGATGCATGTCAAATGGGTAAGTAGACCAGAAATTCTTTCAAAAATAAAGACATAGTGTCTACTTCAAAACCTTTGCATTACTTCATATGGATTTATTTGGGCCTACTCGAACTGTTAGCATAGGAGGTAAGAGGTATGCTTTTGTTATTGTTGATGATTATTCACGTTTCACTTGGGTAATGTTGTTGTCTCATAAGGATAAAGCCTTAAGAAATTTTGAAGTTTTCTGCAAAAGGGTTGAAAGAGAAAGGGGACATTTGATTTCGACAATTCAGAGTGACCATGGAGGAGAATTTGAAAGCAGAGCATTTGAAGACTTTTGTAATGATCAGGGATACACTCATAATTTTTCTGCGCCATGCTCACCACAACAAAATGGGGTTGTAGAAAGAAAAAATAGAACCCTCCAAGATATGGCAAGAACCATGCTACTAGAACACTCACTGCCAAACCACTTCTGNACCTATGTGACTTCAGTTACTTTTAATTGCTATAATTGTCCTTTTCCCACGCTTTAATTACGCCTCCGCTTTTTCCCTCTCTTTTCTCTTCTTTCACATCAGTTCGCAGTTCGAAGATGGAAAGCCATCCATCATGTCTTCTCAACTGACAACTTTTTCTTTTCTGTACTCAACCGTCAAAACCCTCTTCTTAAGACAGAAAACCCTTTCAATCACTCTCATCTCCATCTATTCTCCAAAAGCTTCTATCAAAGCTGCTTCTCTACAATGGCGAAACACTCCAAAAATCCTTCTGCTTCCACCAGAAAGAGTACCCGTTCCAGAGCAAAAACCCCTTATGCGCCTCCTGAGCGAGTAGACCTAGGGTCTGATCACTCTGAAGCCTTCGCCTTATCTCAGGGAGATTTCTCTGAACACTCACAACTTCTAGGAGAAAAGGCTTTAGGCAAGCGACCCATGGAAGAACCCCTTATTTCGTCCACCCCAAAGAAATCAAAGGTTGATTTCTCTGCCTCTCTTGAGTCTAACCTAAATTTCTGGGATTCCCCAAATAGGGATCTTTTTATTGCACTAAAAGACAAGCCCATTGCTCATGGGAGGGTTGTTGATCTTGATGACATGGAAGCCCTTAACTGCAAGGTCAAAGAACTTTTTGTTTATCAAGGATGGGCAAATTTCCTCTCTATTCCTCCGCCTAAGGTGTATGAACCCCTGGTCAAAATGTTATGCAAATCTTCGTTCTAGTAAACCTGATAGGTTGGAATCTCTGGTGCTAGGTCAGCGCATTGTTCTTGATTGTGCCCTATTTGACTCACTTTTTTAGTGTTGTTGTTCTGGTTTTCCTACTTTGTTTAAAAACATCTGGCCTGATGACTTCGAAATTTTATTTGACCAAGCCAAACAGTGTATTGTTGAGTGTCCCTCTAAAACCCTTCCAAACCAATTAGGCCCCAGTGATGTCAGTTTTGAAACACGGGTTCTGGCCCACATTGTGGCAACCACCTTGCTTCCCCGTACTGGTTCTTTTTCAACCTTCTCTCAAAGAGATACATTCTTTGTCTATTGCCTTGTAACCAAACTCAAAATCAAGCTTTCCTCCTGGGTTATCAATTTCATGATAGAAAGTGCTGAAGATCCCACTAGTTTACCCTATGGCATGGCAATCACTCATATTCTGAAAGCCCATCATATTTCCCTGTCCAACTATCCATTCATCACTGTCTCCAAGTCCTACAATTCTAGAGCCTTTGCTAGTATGGGCTATGTAAATATCAAGGGCTCCTGGGTTAAGAAAGGCGAGAGTGAAGCAAAATAGGCCCCTGTAGAACCCAACCCTTCTCCCGTTGTTCCCCCACTTAATCTTGACAGTTCTGAGCTTAGTGACAAGCTTTGTGTTATTCACTCCCAAATCTCTGAAATCAAGAACCTTCTCACCGCCACTTAGTCTACTGTTGGTGACATTCATGCTATTTCCAAGGAAACAGGGTCTGACGTGTCAAAATTAGAGTTGCTGTTCTCAGAGTGAGGGAGAATGATGTCAAAGCTTTTAGGGAGATTCATGAAAGGCTGGATGGTGTGAGCATCTCTGCGAATGCAAGCTTCGAACAGTTAAAGGAGGCCATCTGCAACACCCTTACCTATTTCCTGCGCCGCTGCTGTTGTTGTTTTTAAGACAATTCGTTTTGCTGTCGTTTGTTTTAGACAATTTGCTCTTGTTGGCTGTGTTTTAAGACCTAGGATAATTTTTTTTTTTGCTGTGCTGCTTTTGTGGGATGCTTTACCAGCCATTGGATAATCCCTTTACCTCCTCCGTTTTAATGCTATCTTTTCGGTTCTCATATTATTCCCTCTTTGCTGATGACAAAAAGGGGGAGAAAAATTGTACAGGTAGCCATATATACTGTACAGGCACAGTGAAGAAATAGAAGTCGACTGGTCTGTTACCTAGTCAAGTCGACTGCATACATTGAGGGGGAGTATCATGGACTAGTCAAGTCGACTGCATACATTGAGGGGGAGTAAAACACAGGGAAGTCGAATGGTGTTTACTTCTTTACATTACTATATTATTTTGTCATCATCAAAAAGGGGGAGATTGCTAGATTCTGTTTTAATGATGCAAATAATATACACGTGCAAGAAATTAATTACAAGAAGTAAAGAAGAGTCCTCAAGACTGCTGAAGTAAATCATGATGAATAAGGGAAGAAATCAAATAGCAAAGATTACCATACAATTAGTCAATCTGGACAACTAAGGAAAGGACTCACAAACCTGGACGAAATCCAATCAACAAATCAATCAGCAAAGTGCAACGACTAGCTGAGCTGAAGAGAATCAATCAAGCCTTAAGTTAAGTCACAAATCAAGGGCAGCATCACGGAAGATCAAAAGATATTAGAATATTGGTACGCGACTAAGTTTAGAAGATCCAACAATCAAGGAGCTGTATTCACTCGTATCTCTGCTGAAGGAAGGAAATCAAGAAGTCGCAACGGCTCTCTACCTAATTCTTGGAAAGAATCAATTCTTTCCAAGGATCAAATCTCTTGGGTTGTCAAGCCTCTACCATCCATCAAAGTATTTATACCCTGTCTTTGTTCTACTGCAAACAAGCATTATAGTTTGCTAAGATCTGTTGTGTAACAAGTCAGGGAAAGAAAGAGAGCGTAACACTGGTGAGGCATTGCATCAAAAACGAGTGCTTGAGAAACTGTGTGCAAATTCACTACAACTGTACTCGGAGAAACACATTTACTAAAGAGAACTCCCTTGCAACGCAAGGGGACTGGACTAGGATTCACATTGAATCCGAACCAGTATAAAATCCTGGTGTCTTTAATTCCTGCCATTACTTTCTGCAATTTACTTCCCTTTACAATATCTGCTGAATTATCATATCTAGTCAACTACTCAATTAATAAGTCAACTAATAAGCAATTAAGTTCAAATATTTACAATTCACCCCCCCCCCTCTTGTACTTTCACTGCGGACGCGCCAGATATACCTCGAAGTCTCTATAGCAGTCGCCTCGCCTCAGGGGTGGTAGGACTGAGTCGAAGTACCTGGATCTGCACATGAAAAACATGCGCAGGAAAAGCATGAGTACACCACAGCGGTACTCAGTAAGTGCCAAGCCTAACCTCGGTTGGGTCGCGACGAGGAAAGTCAGGGCCCTACTGAGGGTAAATAAGATATATGGTTAAGAAGTGTGAAATAAACAGTGTAAATAAGTAACACAGGATATGAAGGACAACAACAACTATTACAAAGGCAAGTAAAACACAAAAAGAGAATACAGCTCAGCTCCGAGATAACAACCGGGGATCTCCAAGGATACCGTCCTGTAGTCCCCAAGTATAAATATCATATCCAGTGGATCTCCCGGGTGCAATCCCATAGTCTAACTCATAAATGCGCAGGGATCTACCGGAATACCACATCCGTAGTCCCAAATATAAATACTCAGTACTAGGAAATCTACCGGGTGCAATCCCGTAGTTCTAATGTAAAAGTGCAGGGGGATCTCCCGGAATGCAATTCCGTAGTCCCAAAGTAAACATAGAGGGGAGCTCCCGGGATACAGTCCCGTAGTCCCAAAGTAAGTACACAGCAGCAACAAGAACTCATTTCAAACAATTTCATACCAAGTCAGGCAGATAATTCTAACCTAGCATGCTTCACGTAATATAAATAAGGCAGTTAAGTAAAATAGAACAATTTAGTCAAGTAGACATGCTTCTCTAGACTAACAGCAGGCTAAATTTCCAAGTAGTGTAAGCAAGAAAGAAGAACACAATTCAAAGCTATTTTTAATGAAATAAAACCGGACTTCCAACAATTAGCACAAGTAAGGGCTCGTCACCTCACGTACAAGGCATTTCAATTATCACATTATCAATCCTAAGGGGAAAAAGTCCCCAACACAAGGTTAGACAAGCCACTTACCTCGAACCGACTCAAATGTCAACCCGAAACCACGTTCTTGCCACGAGTATTCGACTCCAAATGGCCCAAATCTATTCAATTAAATTTCATAATGTAAATAACACTTCAAGTAACTGATTCTACAATTAAATTCTAAGCTAATACGCGAAATTAGGTAAAATAACCAAATGCCCCTCAGGCCCACGTCTCGGAATTGGGTACAATTTATGTTTTCAGAATTCTCACACTCTCACGAGTTCATGCATACCAAAATTACCAAAATCGAACCTCAAATGGTCCCTCAAATCATCGCTCAAAGGTCTCCAATACTAAGCCCTAGTTTTCCCCAAATTTTCACCCTTAATTTCTATAATTTCTAGCTCTAATCCGTGAAATAATAGCATAGGAACGAGTTTTAGGTCCAAATTCCTTACCTCAATGAAGTTCCCTTGAAATCCCTCTTTCAAATCGTCCCAAAAGCTCCCAAGCCGAGATAAAAATGGTGAAATAAACCTCAAAGTCGCGGAACCCCTTTTAAAAATAATGCCCAGCAGTTTTCGCATATGCGGTCCTGGGACCGCATCTGCAGTCCCGCTTCTGCAGAACAAATGTTGCATCTGCGATTTCCCACTTAAAGGCCAATATCCGCATCTGCGGCCCTTTACCCGCAGGTGCGGTACCACTTATGCGGAAAATATACCGCATCTACGGTTCCTGAAGAGATGGCCAACATTTCGCTTCTGCGGTGCCGCACCTGAGGAACCCAAACCGCAGGTGCGGTTATGACAGCACCAGCAGCTGACGCTGCAACTTAAACTCCAAAATTTCCTCCGTCAACCATCCAAATTCACCCCGAGGCCCCCCGGGACCTCAACCAAAGGAACCAACAAGTCACAAACCACTACCCAAACTTGTACCAATCCTTAAAACACCTAAAACAACATCGAAACCTCGAATTAACCATGGATTTAAGCCTAAGAACTCCAAAAACCTCAAAAATATGCTTTCGATCAAAAGGTCTATCAAACCTCGTCCAAACGACCTGAAATTTTGCACACACGTCACATTCAACACTACGGAACTACTCCAACTTCCAGAATTCCATTCCGATCCTCGGATCAAAATCTCACTATCAAACCGAAAACTTTTAAATTCGACCTTTCGGCATTTCAAGCCTAAATTAGCTATGGACCTCCAAAACACAATCCGGCCACGCCCTTAAGCCCGAAATCACCTAACAGAGCTAACAGAACCATCAGATTTCCATTCCGAGGTCGTCTTCACACTATTCCGACTACGGTCAACTTTCCAACACTTAAGCTCTCATTTAGGGACTAAGTGTCCGAAAACTCTCCGAAATTCAAAACCGACCATCCCGACAATTCAAAATAGCAGAAATAAACTTGGGGAAAGCAGTTAATAGGGGATCGGGGCGTAAATTCTAAAAACAACCGGTCGGATCGTTACATGTGATAAGGCTTGTTGCTCAAATGGATACGGATAATTCAGTCAGAGACAAAGAATGTGGAATCCTTGGAACAATAGGAGTCCTATAAAAGGAGAAGTTAACTATGAATAGGAAACATAGAAGATCTCAAGTTGAAGCATTTAAGTACGATCTACTTTGGATTTCTCTTTTTATCCTTTACACATTAACTGAAGAGTCAGAAGTTGTTTACACTAGTCGAGTACTTGCATTGTATTCTTCTCGAGTTAGTCCAGTAAATGTGCTTTAGGAAATTGAGTTGTAATCAAGTGTCATTGACAATAAGTGAGCTGGAGTGAGTGTTTGCTTTACAAGTTAGAGTAAATTATGAATCAAATAGGAGTAGTAGGAGTACTGGCGAGATTGAATTACAGTCTTGTAATTGATATATTTTGGTTCATTGTTCTAGTGTAGTTGAAGTTGAAATTCTACATGGTAGGTCATGTTTTTTGCACCTTTTGAGCCGGGTGATTTTTCACGTATAAATTATTGTGGTCATTTTATTACATGTTTATTTCACGCTTAAGGAACACGGTAAAGAATCAAGTTATATAGTAATCTATACGGGCACTCAAACTAACAATTGATATCAGAGCAGGTTCTCTCATATACACGACTAACACCTAAAGAAATCTCGGAAGCAAGATGAGTGTTCCACCCGGAATTAATGAAGGACAACCAACTACCAGGCCACCCTTGTTCAATGGAAAATATTACATTTGGTGGAAAGCAAGAATGGAAGACTTCCTGACAGCTGAAGACTATGAACTATGGACCATAGTGAACCAAGGTCCTTTGATTCCCACTAAACAAAATGCACAAGATGAAACAGTTCCTAAGGACCCCTCCAAATTTGTGGCAGCAGATTTTAGAATGATAGAGAAGAACGCAAAGGCTAAGAAAATCCTTATCTGTGGACTTGGCCCTGATGAGTACAATAGAATTTCTATGTGCTCTAATGCGAAGCGGATATGGGATGCACTCCAAACTACTCATGAAGGAACAAACCAAGTAAAGAGATCAAGGATAGAGCTACTCATGAGAAACTATGAGCTCTTCTCCATGAAGGAGTCTGAGCCCATCCAGGATATGATGACTAAGTTTACTATAATAACCAATGAACTGAAATTACTTGAAAAGGTGTTTATCTCAGAAGAGTTTGTTATCAAAGTTCTAAGAGGAATCAAAAGTCACTACAATCTAGGAAGCCAACGAATTGGAAAAAATCTCACTTGATGAGTTGGTTGGAAACTTAAAACTCATGAAATGAGAAAGGTAGAACTGCGCAAGGAAGAACCAAAAAAAGATAAGGCCTTGGTTCTTAAAGCGTCTGAGGATGATGAATCTGACTATGATGATCCTGATCTATCAATGTTTGTCAAGTTCAAGAGGTTCATGAAGAATTCTAAAAGTGCATCCAAGAGAAAGACCAGTAGTAAACCCAAGCAGATCGACAAAGCCAACTATGATGGGTGCTACAAGTGTAGCAAGCTAGATTACATGGTCAAGGACTGCCCAATATGGGAAATTGAGCGTAGGAAAGAATGAGCAAAAAAGGAGAAACGAGAAAAGATGAGAGAAAAGGGTTCCAACAAAGGAAAAATCCTAGGCAAAGGATTTACTGAAGCAATGAAGCAGGCTTTCTTTGCAGCGTTTGAAGACAGGGAAAGTGATCAAGAGGAAGACCAAGTTGTGGAGATAGAACCCCCAGTACAGCTTGGAATGCACATTGGAAGACCTCATCTCTTTGATGAACACCGCTATGACGAATAGTAGCTGTGTATGGAAACATTTCTTCAGGCTACTGACTTTGACCAATGGTTAGTTTTCAGTCATAGACCAATTCTCCCAACCAAAATGGATAGTGAAGGTAACAAGTGCAACAAAAGAGAAGAGGAATACGATAAGGAAGATCGTCATCTATTCAGAAAAATGCTAAAGCAAAGGACCCGCTCTACAGAAGCTTGTCCAGAAACACTCTCTTTGAGTGTCCTCTTGCATCTCTGCTCATGATATATGGAGGACCTTAGAAACTGACTTTGGAAATAAAAACATCAAAGTGGCCCTGATGGCGATTGAAGAATCCAAAATAGAGGAAGAAGTGATAGGGATGATGGCCATGAGTGATTCAGAAACTGAAGATGAAACAAACCAGGTAAGTATATCTAACTTGAAAGAAACATTCATGCTATCTCCAAAAAACAACTGATAGCCATAATTATGACCTTGGTGAATGAAATAGATAAAATCAGTACTGGAAATGATAAGCTAATAAGCAACCTTTCATGTGTAAAACTTGATATCAAAGACCTTGAATCTGACAAAGCTAATTTAGTGAAACAGGTCAAGGACCTTAAGAAACATGTTCTTTAACTTACTTCTAATAATGAGAAGTTTCCTAATATACATGGCAAGGGAAAATTAGTTATATGTAGGATGAGATTGAAAAGGAATTAAAAATTGCTAAAGATAATCTTTGTGATGTTGAATGTAGAAATAAAGTCGTACGAGAAAACTTAGAAAAGGCTAATTAAAAATTCCTACATACCTTGAATTGGCTGAATGAAAATTGTAGCTCTAACAAATCTTGAATTGGCTACAGAAAACTTGTCCCTAAGTTTGACACAAAATATGTAGGAATTTATGATAATAACATGTGCACTCATTGTGGAAAAGTATGACACTTTAGAGCCACTTGTCCTGCCTTAATTCATGCTCAGTTTAGAAGCACCTTTGGTATTGCTAAAAATATGAAAAAGGAAGAGGA
Organism: Nicotiana attenuata; assembly: GCF_001879085.1. Lineage (NCBI taxonomy): Eukaryota > Viridiplantae > Streptophyta > Magnoliopsida > Solanales > Solanaceae > Nicotiana > Nicotiana attenuata. The sequence continues at coordinate 171,122 of NW_017671677.1, forward strand.
TCCAAAGGTCAATCCTCCTGTCCATACTAAGTGGATTAAGGTTAATAAAAAGATATCTTCTAATCATCTCCCCTTCTGGGGGGAAAAGGGATCTGATTCAATCTTTTTCCAACAAAAAGGGACCCAAGCTTGTCTGGGTTCCCAAAAATAACTTGTGAATTTTGGTACAGGCTAAGGTGAGAGGAAACTATCAGGACTAATATCTAGACAGTGGATGCTCAAGACATATTACTGGAAAAAAGAAAAACTTTCTCTCATTGACAGCCTTCCAAGGAGGGAGTGTGTTATTTGGAAATGGGAAAAAGGGCCAGATAACAGGTATTGGCAAGGTTGGTAAGCCACTCTTTCATGCTATAGAAGATGTCTATTATGTGGTAGGTCTTAAACACAATCTTCTTAGCATCTCTCATACGTGTGACAAAGGAAATGAGGTAAAATTCAATTCCAAAATGTGCACTGTCACTAAGCTTGATACTGATGAAATTGTGTTGAAGGGTAAGAGACATAACAATGTCTACAAGATATCGATTATGTCACTTCTCCAGAGTGAGCACACATGTTTGAGTGTAGTGGAAGATGGCCACTGCTATGACATAGAAGACTGGGACATGCCAGTCTTTCTTAACTTAACAATTTAGCAGCAAAGGACTTGGTCCTTGGGCTACCCAAAGTTGATTTCTCCTCTGACAAGGTGTGTGATGCTTCTGTTAGAGGGAAACACGTAAGGTCATTCTTTAAATCTAAGAAGTTCATCAGTACTTCTAAACCTCTGAAACTCCTTCACATGGACCTATGTAGACCAATGAGAATAAGGAGCAAATGATGTAACGATTCGATCGATCGTTTTGAGCTCTAGCGCGTCGTTCAGTGGTTTGAAGCCCTAAGTAGCTTCACTTCAGGTATTATGACTTGTACGCGTGGTTGGAATTGAATTCCGGGAAGTTCGGAGTTGATTTGGAGAGAGAATTCTCATTTCGGAAGCTTTAAGTTGAAAGAATTGACTAAGATTGGATTTTTGAGTAAACAACCTTGGAATCGGGATTCAAAGGTTCCAGCAGGTTCGTATGATGATTTCAGACTTGGGCGTATGTCCGAATTGGGTTTTGGAAGACCCGGGAATATTTCGGCACCTATTGTGGAAGTTAGAATTTTTTGGAAGAATTTCATAAGTTTGGGTTGAAGTGCATTTCGGTGTTATCGATGTTCGTTTGGGATTCCGAGGCTAGGAATAGCTCCGTATGGTGATTCTGGTGTTGGGAGCGCGATCGGAAGTGAATTCGGGGGTCCGTGGGTCATTTTGGAATCATTTGGCTAAAGATAGAAATTTGAAGGTTTTTCGGAAGTTTGACCGAGAGTTGACTTTTTGATATTGGGGTCGGACTCCGCTTCCGGAAGTTGGAGTAGGTCCGTAATGTCGAATATGACTTGTGTGCAAAATTTTGGGTCAATCGGACGTGATTTGATAGGTTTAAACATCGGAAGTAGAAGTTTGAAATTTTAAAGTTCATTAAGCTTGAATTGGAGTGCGATTCATGATTTTAGCGTTGTTTGATGTGATTTGAGGCATCGAGCAAGTCCGTGTTATGTTTTTAGACTTGTGCGGGTGTTTGGTTTAGAGCCCGGAGGGCTCGGTGAGTTTCGGAGTAGCTTCGGAGTGTTTTGTGAAAGAGTGAAATTTCTGGTTCTGGTATGATCGCATTTGCGAGAGGGAGTTCGCATTTGCGAGCCTGGGCTTCTGAGGGAAAGTTCGCATTTGCGAATGAAGGACCACTTTTGCGAGGCTATCACCTTCGCATTTGTGAAGGGTTTTGTCGCAAATGCGACTAGGGCAGGGTTGGCTAGGCTTCGCATTTGCGATGCATTTGTCGTAAATGCGACATCACAATTGCGAGTTGGATGTCGCAAATGCAACATCTGCGACTGGAATCCAAGGCTTTTTATCCCGAGACTTAGCCCATTTCCTTCATTTCCCACTTGGTCTTAGGTGATTTTTGGAGCTCTTGGTAGAGGTTTTTCACCTAGCACTTTGAGGTAAGTAATTTCTACACAACATGAGTTAAATACATAGATTGTGGGCAGATTAACATGTGAAAATTAGGTAAAATCAAGGGTTTAGATGAAAAACCTAGAGTTTGATAAAAACAAGATTTAACCACGAAATTTGTGATGGAATGATGTAAAAATTATATATTATTGATCCTTAGGTTATGGGTAACAACTTTCTTCAAAAATTTCCGGAATCCGGGCACGTGGGCCCCTGGATGAATTTTAGGAACCTCGCATTTAGGGTTGGGAAATTGGTTTAATAATTAGAATATGAACTTTTGAGCATGTATTGATTAGTTCTTACCCCCATTTGAATAGTTTTGGATCGTTCGGCTCCAATTTGGAGGTTTGAGCGCGTTCTTGAATTGGGACATAGGCTTCGGAGCGAGGTGAGTCTCCTTTCTAACCTTGTAAGAGGGAATTGTTCCCGTAGGTGAATTAATTGGATAATGTGCTTCTGTTTGTGGGGGCTACGTACGCACGAGGTGACGAGAGTCCGTGCGTAGCTACTATTATGCTTAAGTCCGGGTAGTCTAGGACCCAAAAGCATGCTTTACTTGCAATATTTGAAATCTTGTTGTCAATTTAAAAATGTTTAAAACATATCGAGCGTGTAAATGAATTTCTAAAAGACTAGTCATCGTTTCTTGATTTCTTTTTAAAGAAAAATTGTCTTTTCTTGGATAATTATTTCCTGATGAAGTCTCGATTGACTGTCTGAATGCGTGTATCTATGGGTACCTGCGTCGCATGTATGATTCCCGAGCGGGGTAACTCTATTATTTATATTTGACCGCGTCACACATATGATTCGCGAGCGGGGTAATAGATGCATCTATGGTTCGCGCCATTCGACCTTCTGGTAGTGCACAGTTTAAATATTGTTAGATCGGGACGTACGTCCTCGTCATGATTTGCGCTGCTTGTATTGCTTGCCTTGAAATTTATTGAAGTAATATTGTTTCTTCCCGGTTTTAGAATAAATGAATAAATGATGAAAAGGGATTTGGGAATTTCCTACAAAAGAAAGAATTTCTCACTTGCTTCACTTTATTGAATTACAATCATGCTTATAAATCCTCAATTTGTTACACTATCAATTTATCATTATTGGACCATTAGTAAGTGTCGAAGTCAACCTCTCGTCTCTACTTCTTCGAGATTAGGCGGGATACTTACTGAGTACACGTTGTTTTCGTACTCATGCTACACTTGCTGTGCATTTTGTTGCACAGGTACAGGTATCTCTAGCGGCCTACTGGCGTAGCAGCATGGATGATACGGAGACTAGGTGAGCTGCATTTCTCGAGGCGACATGCAGCCAGTATAGTCTCTTTTAGCGTATTGTATTTACTTCTTTCCAATTTGTATTCTGGACAATGATTGTACTTTATTCGATCCTCTTAATAATTGCTCATGCACTTGTGACACTGGATTCTGGGATGTCTATGGGATTATTCAGTAATTGAAATTGTTAAAAATATTTTTATTTATTTAGTGGAACTTATTCTTTATTGTTTAAATATATAAAAGAAGTAAATTCAGAGTTGTCTAAAAGAAGAAGTTACTAATTAATTAGTGTTGGCTTGCGTGACAATGGTGTCAGGCGCCATTATGACCCTTAGTGGATTTTGGGTCGTGACAGATGAGGTAAGATGTATGTGTTTGTGATTGGTGATGACTTCTCCAAGTATACCTAGACTTTGTTTTTGGGATCCAAAGATGAAATATTTGATGTTTTCTGTGTATTTGTTAGAATGATTCAACAAAAACTAGGGTGCAATGTATTAAGTATAAGAACTTACCATGGAACTGAGTTTGAAAATTCAAAATTCCTTGAATTCTGTGGCTCACATGGTATTGACCATTATTTCTCTGCACCTAGAACTCCACAACAAAATGGGGTTGTAGAAAGAAGGGAAAGAATAGATCTGTAGAAGACATGGGGAGGACCATGTTGATTGCTAGTGGACTGGCTAAGAATTTCTGGGCTAAGGCAATCAATACTGCTTGCTACCTGCTAAATAGATGCATGGTCAGACCCATCCTTGAGAAAATTCCCTATGAGTTACTTCGAGGAATAAAACCTAACATCACTTACCTAAGAGCCTTTGGGTGCAAATGTTTTGTGCATAATAATGAGAAGGAAGCTCTAGGTAAGTTTGATGACAGAAGTGATGAGGGAATTTTCTTGGGTTACTCTCCACATAGTAAGGCCTATAAAGTTTTCAATAAAAGAGCTATGTGTGTGGAAGAAAATATTCATGTTATCTTTGATGAATCTAATAATTTGGCTGAGAAAGGTATATAAGATGAAGATTATGAGATAGGACTCATTGGTGATGGAGTTGCAAAGGAATCTGAAACTCAGTATGAAGATGGATCTAAGGACCACAAAGAAACTGACAGTGATCATCAGGAACTAGAAGAAGAAAGAATCACTCTAACTGCCAACCAGACCGATCAAGCCATACCCACTAAACTTCTTCATTTTGGTCATTCCTCATGTGAATCTTCTCTGGGTATACAGATAAGACCATGGAAGCATTAAAGCTCACATCTTCTTGAGAATATCATCTCTTATCCAAATGCAGGAGTGAGTCTCCTTTCTAACCTTGTAAGAGGGAATTGTCCCCATAGGTGAATTAATTGGATATGTGCTGCTATTTGTGGGGGCTACGTACGCACAAGGTGACGAGAGTCCGTGCATAGCTACTATTATGCTTATGTCCGGCAGTCTAGGACCCAAAAGCATGCTTTACTTGTAATACTTGTAACCTTATTGATAGTTTAAATTGCTTAAATCACATCAAAGTGGCAAATAACTTTCTAAAAGAGTTAAACTTTATTTTCTTGACTTGTAAAAAAGAAATTTACACCTCCTTCAATAATTGTTTCCCTGATAAAGTCTTGATTGACTGTTTAAATGTATGTTTCTATGTGTACCTGTGTCGCATGTATGATTCGCGAGCAGGGTGATTGTTTATTTATATTTGACCGCGTCGCATGTATGATTCGCAAGCGGGGTAATAGATGCATCTATGGTTCACGTCATTCGACCCTCTGGAAGTGCACAATTTAAATATTGTTGGATCGGGACGTATGACCTCGGCATGATTTGCGCATTCTTGTAATGTTTAACTTGAGGTTTATAAATATTGATATTCGTTCTCCCTGGCCTGAGGTAAATGTATAAATAATGCAAAGGAATTTGGAAATTTCCTATGAAAGAAAGAATTATTTATTTGCTTTATTCTATTGAATTGCAACCATGTTTATAAAATCTTTGATTTATTATATTATTGGCGTATCATTATTGGACCCCTAGTAAGTGTCGAAGTCGACCTCTCGTCTCTACTTCTTCGAGATTAGACGGGATACTTACTGAGTATATGTTGTTTTCGTACTCATACTACACTTGCTGTGCATTTTTGTTGCATACGAACATGTATCTCTAGTGGCCCAATGGGCGTAGCAGCATGGATGATACGGAGACTAAGTGAGCTGCATTTCTCGAGACGACCCGCAGCCAGTATAGTCTCTTTCAGTGTATTGTATTTACTTTGTGTCCAATTTGTATTCCGGACAATTATTGTACTTTATTTGATTTCTTAGTGATTGCTCATACACTTGTGACACCGGGTTCTGGGATGATTATGGAATTATTTATTATTAAGTTTGTTAAAGACATCAATATCTATTCAGTGAAATTCATTACTTATTGTTTAATCTATAAAGGAAACGATTTCGAAAATATTATAACAAGAAATTACTAGTAAATTGGTGTTGGCTTGCCTGACAATGGCGCCCGGTGCCATCACGACCTTTAATGGATTTTGGGTCGTGACAACATGGTATCAATGCACTAAGTTCACTTGGGTCTCACGAGTCATGAGCAAGTCTAGTAGAGTCTTGCGGATCGGTACGGAGACGTCTGTACTTATCTTCGAGAGGCTACAAGGCTGTTAGGAGCACTTCCCTTCTTGATTCCTCATCATGCGGTTTGATTCCTTTGAGTCTTATGCCTTTGTTTATTTCCTACCCAATCTTATGCGGCGTGAAGCGCTTGCTATATCGATCGAGAATTGAGAAATTGTAATGGTACTACAGATATGGTGCGGGATGTTCCTCCCTACGTATTTGATTGGGCTATTGTCGTCGCCTTGCGGAAGGCCGTTCTGTCGTTTCTGCTCAGTATCAGTATTACCTAAGGTTTTGAGATTTGGCATTAATTGTTATGATGATACGTGCATTGCTATCGCATAGTATTGGTGTAATTGTAGGATGTTTGTCTATGCGTTGAAGCAGTGAATGACTTGGAATGATGTTTACTCAATGCAAGATTCTGAGATTCAGAATTTTATTTTCGGCAGAGGAGAGGCAATCGGGCTATGAATGTTCAAGTTTGGTTTGATGGAGTGACAAGACTTGGTATTTTCGAGCGTGGTAGAATTTTCATCTGTGATGTGGTGTCATTGTCCTTGTTGAATACGTTAAGTTCACTGGTGTTATGGTTTTCTTCAATTCGTCTTTGGGGCAGAGTAGCATATGGGTTCCGTGGTAGGATGGCTACACTCCTTGAGAAAAGTTTAAAGTGATTTGGGATTCATGGTGGATAGTGAATAGGTCTACGAGCTTAATTTGAAATATTGGCTAGTATAACGGTGGGAGATTTGATATGACAGAAAGGAGTTGCTTGATATGAAGAAGGATACAACATATCTTTGAATTGGAAGATATTGTCGCACATTTAGTTGATGTCCACGAGGAGTGAATGGACTTGTGCAGCTGGTGAATGAGCACGGGCTCAGATGGGTTATCTCCTATAAGCAGGTCAGCGGTCGCGTGGTTGGTGAAGCTCATGCGAAGGATTTTACTGGCTATCCGGTAAGAGGTCTAATATGTGAATGTTGCTAGAGATTCAGAGTATTCATGAAATGCTAAAGGAAGGATTTCGAGGAATCTGTCGGTTTAATTGCGCAAGGTCATGTCAATAAGAGATAAAGAATCTTGGTGGGTTCCAAAGTAGTGTAATAGTGGCTTCAAGCTAAGTGGGAGAGTCCCACTCCCTACGATTGGGTTTCATGGTTATCTACTTGTGAGGTTTCGGGATCTCGGCATATTGGTAAGTTATTCCGGCTAAGGGAAAAGAACATAAGTGGTAATTCGGCCAAAGGAATTGGTAAAGGTGTGCTATAGTTGGCCTTGTTGGTTCATGTTCAAGCTTCGTGAAGACTCGGGATTTGTGTCTCGTACGGAGGTAATTTTCAAGGAAGTAATTCAATCGAGTGCACCATGGAGAAGGGCGTTTATGTGTCAGTGGAGCCTTGGATTTGATTATATTCGGGGTCAAGCCAGAGTGGGTGACTCCCAACAGCAGTCCTAGTGGATTCAAAGGTTAAAAATGCAATGCCTCAGGATTCAAGCCCACAGTATAGTTAAGGATCAAGCTTTTGTAGCGGATTATAATAAGAGGCTCGGAATGTTCTATGATACTTTCGGCTTGCGGTGCAGCATTTGGAGGAAAGAGAGAAGATGACTTCGGATTCGTAGAGGAATTATCAGAATGGGTGTATCAGTTGAAGATTGCGAATATGCGTGCAAGGAGGGTATGAAACGGTTCATGGGTTTAGAGACAATGTGGTCTTATGGAATGGGGTCACTCAAGGTGAGTGCCGATTTAGGTTGGTGATGTAAGGAATGGAGCTAATATTAACTCTAAGATAAGATAAGGACGAATCAAAAGAAGTCAGATTGGTTAACCATGGTTGAATTGGTATAATGGTGGCAGTAATCAGTTCCTTCGGCGTGATTAAGTTGTGCATGTGATTTGTGGTGGTGTGTGCAAGGCTCGACGGCCGCCATAATTGATTTTAGTTGGAAGTATTCAAGTATAATGGCATGTATGTGTAGGCGAATCCCGAAAGGGTTATGGAGGTTCAGACGACTACTTGAGGATTTGAATATTCTGCGGTTATGAGGAGTTACTCGCGTATTGCTATGGATCTCTTGGAATGAGTCAATTAAATGGTTTATGTATGATGAAGTGTAACTCTATTAGTGGTTCAGGAGTTATGATGAAATTCTATTACTGTCGCATATTGGCATATTAGGTGCACTGAGCGGCATGAAAATTGGAAGTGAGGAATTGAGGGTGTGGTTCGGTGTTGGCGAGGATGTCACAAGCTCGGAGGAGCAAGAAAGGGATTTGAATGTTAGAGTAAGTTGGTATTGTCTTCAGCGTCACCTGAGATTAGTGTTTTGTGAAAGAGGCTGCAACCTGGTTATAGATTCTTGTTATACTTTACAGCGTTAATGCGGCCAGTGGTATGGATGTGCAGACCTGTTATCTGGTGCGGAAGGTCGTGGGAGTGTGTCTCAAGGGGAGATTGTACAGGTGTGACATGCAGTCACTTGATTGATCGGAAATTTGAACGAAGTATGCTGATTGTGGTAATGTCACTAATTCGAGAATTTATGCCTAAAGGGCACTCAATTTATTGGACTGTAGACCGTGGAGGTTTACTCCGGTTATGATGGTTTTCCTTGTGAGTTATAGGAAAGAGGGTTATTATGGACCCAAGAGAGATTATGGGCCTAGTTCGCTACGGTCAAAATCGGCTTGAGGTCTGTGAATGGATTTCAGTATGAATATGGACTCTATATCAGGTCGGATGTGTTTATTTCAGCATAGTGCTCCTTATGGAGGATTATTCGGACGTTGGATATTATTACGTCACCGGCTATTCCATGTAATGCTATATTGTGCCGGTGAGTTGTGAACGACTCGATAATTTTCTTATGTGTTGAGGTTCCGCGTAGCGATGGTGTAATGTGATCAGGATGGCTCTTTAGTTTCAGAACATATATCGCACCTCAGTTGTGCTTGAGTTTGTTAGGTTATGGCATTATATGTCTCCCTAGGGATGGTATTATGCACTTAGTGTGTTTGTGACCGATATTCGGTATTTTGTTGTAATGAGCAATTTAGCTCGGTGTGTATCTCCTTATGCGAATTTTATGTGTGGATCGGGTGGCGCGCCGCCATAGGTATGTTGTTTAGATCGAAAACAGTGTGATGTTGAGTACAGTCCCCTATATCTGTTTATGTGTTTTATTTCCTATTTTCTGAGGAAAGTTCATATTAGCATCGTGAGTTGAGTAGTCCCTTCCAGAGTTCGTTTTTCTTATGTTTCACGTCCAAGTTGCTAGCCTATTGGCACGTTGTGGCATCATATGAGACTTTTGGTCAGGTCTGGGTTGGCTTGTTGCTGAGCAGTTTGTACTGGGTGAGACGAGATTGTAAGATCTAGGGTCGGTGCAGTCGGATTATATGAAGCATAATAAAGAAAAAATATCATTATTTGGCCAGAATGAGGTAGTGGTTCTTGTCAGAGGTGTTGACTCAATGATTTGTTGACTCAGCAGTTGGTTATGAGTTTCCACACATCTCTTCCGTGGTGGCGGTATTGCAAAAGTTGGGACAAGACTTAAATATATCATGAGGTGCATTGTGAGCATCAGATTCGGGGAATGTTGGTTATTATGATCAGAGAATTTTATTATGGTTTTATGAATGACGTGGTGTATAGTGTGAATTCAGCAAAGGTATGCAATCATGTATCGGTGCATTGTGTGGTGATTTATACGCTGTTCATATGTTGAAAGCAGGCCTGGCGGAGAATTTCAAATGTTGAAACTGGGCTCTAAGGCTTATTTGCTTTAATGAGAGTTTAGATTTGATCGAGCTAATGTGCCCAACTGAGTTGTGGTAGCACGGGTAGGTGCACGAGGTGTTAAGCAGTGATTCCAGACTACTTCAGTGCAGTTCTCAGCACGTTCGAGGACGAATGTATGTTTAAGTGGGAGAGAATGTAATGACCCGACCGGTCGTTTTGAGCTCTAGCGTATCGTTCGGCGGTTTGAGGCCCTGAGTAGCTTCACTTCAGGTATTATGACTTGTACGCATGGTTGGAATTGAACTTCGGGAAGTTCGGAGTTGATTTGGAAAGAGAATCGGAAGCTTTAAGTTGAAAGAATTGACTAAGATTGGATTTTTGAGTAAACGACCTCGGAATCGGGATTAGAAGGTTCCAACAGGTTCGTATGATGATTTCGAACTTGGGCGTATGTCCGGATCGGGTTTTGGAAGACCCGGGAACGTTTTGGCACCTATTGTGGAAGTTAGCATTTTTTGAAGAATTTCATAAGTTTGGGTTGAAGTGCATTTCATTGTTATCAATGCCCGTTTGGGATTTAAAGTCTGGGAATAGCTCCGTATGGTGATTACGGGGTTGGGAGCGCGATCGGAAGTGAATTCAGAGGTCCGTGAGTCATTTTGGAGTCATTTGGCTAAAGATAGAAATTTGAATATTTTTGAGGAATTTGACCGGAAGTGGACTTGTTGATATCAGGGTCGGAATCCAATTATGGAAGTTGGAGTAAGTCCGTAGTGTCGAATGTGACTTGTGTGCAAAATTTGAGATCAATCGGACGTGATTTGGTAGGTTTCGACATCGATTGTAGAAGTTTGAAGTTCTAAAGTTCATCAAGCTTGAAATTGGGGTGCAATTCATGATTTCGATATTGTTTGATGTGATTTGAGGTCTCAAGTAGGTCCGTATTATGTTATGGGACTGGTTTGTGTGGTTGGATGGGGTCCCGGGGGCCTTGGGTGTGTTTCAGGGTGGTTTCGGATCATTTCGGGTTGTTTTGCAATAGCTCATGCTGGTGTCTGGTGTTGTTCTTCGCGTTCGCGAAGAAGGATTTGGCTTCAGGGACTCTGTTCTTCGCGTTCGCGAAGAAGGAAATCCCTGTTGCACAGGTATGGCTTCGGAGGCTCATATCTCGCAATCTATAAGGAATTTGGAGATGATCCAGAAATGAAAGTTGTATCGCTTTGTGTCTAGTTTTCAGAAAAGTAAACCATTTAGCATTTGGATTTGTATACAAAAAGCTATGGCTGGTACACTACAGGCTGTCCGGGAAGATAAAGAAGAAATTTGTGTTGCACAGGGCTGACTTTGGCAGCTTATATCTCAAATTCTTTAAGGAACTGGGAATTGACCGAAACACAAAAGTTGTAGATCCTGGTGTATAGTTTTCAAAACAATAAACCAATTGTCATTTGGAGTTTTGTACCAAAAGTTATGACCATTATACTAGAGGCTGTCTGAGAAGAGTTTGGAAAATGGTTTTTGGGAATTTACTTCTTCGCGAACGCGATGGGGGTCTCGCGAATGTGAAGAAGAGTCATTTGGGCAGTGTATAAGTGTAAAGAAATGGGTTTGGCTCATTTCATCTCGTTTCCTCCATGGGAGCCGACCTAGGAGCGATTTTGGAGCTCCATTTTCATCATCCATGTCAAGGTAAGTGATTTCCACCTATTGCAAGTTAATTACTTGGATTATATCTAGATTTTAACATGGAAACTCATGTAAATTAGTAGAAATTTTGGGATTTTGAAGAAAACCTAGGAAATTTGTATTCTTGGATTTTAACCACGATCTTGGACATGAAATTGAGAGCCAATTATATAATTGAGTTCGTGAGGTTGGGGGTAAACTTTATCTTCGAAAAATTTCGGAATCCGGGCACGTGGGCCCGAGGGCGATTTTATCAACTTTTCGAGCGGAGTTGGGATTTTATATAAATTGAATTGTTATGAGTATTAGGTTGTATTTTCATTGGTTTGCCCATTATTTGGCTAGTTTTGGAGCGTTGGGGCATCGGTTTGAGTTGTAGGAAGGGGCTTGAAAGCCGGTTATTGGACTTCGGAGTGAGGTGAGTCTACTTTCTAACCTTGTAAGAGGGAATTGTCCCCATAGGTGAATTAATTGGATATGTGCTGCTATTTGTGAGGGCTACGTAAGCATGAGGTGACGAGAGTCCGTGCGTAGCTACTATTTTGCTTATGTCCGGGTAGTCTAGGACCCAAAAGCATGCTTTACTTTAACCTTATTGATAGTTTAAATTAATTAAATCACATCGAAGTGGCAAATGACTTTCTAAAAGAGTTAAACTTCATTTTCTTGACTTGTAAAAGAGAAATTTATACCTCCTTGAATAATTGTTTCCCTGATGAAGTCTTGATTGATTGTTTAAATGTGTGTTTTTATGTGTACCTGCGTTGCATGTATGATTCGCGAGCAGGGTTATTGTTTATTTATATTTGACTGCGTCGCATGTATGATTCGTGAGCGGGGTAATAGATGCATCTATGGTTCGCGCCATTCGACCCTCTGGCAGTGCATAGTTTAAATATTGTTGGATCGGGCTGTACGACCTCGGCATAATTTGCGCATACTTGTAATGTTTGCCTTAAGATTTATAAATGCTGATATTCGTTCTCCCTGGCCTGAGGTAAATGTATAAATAATGAAAAGAAATTTGGAAATTTCCTATGAAAGAAAGAATTGTTTATTTGCTTTATTTTATTGAATTGCAACTATGTTTATAAAATCTTTGATTTATTATATTATTGGCGTATCATTATTGGACCCCTAGTAAGTGTCGAAGTCGACCTCTCGTCTCTGCTTCTTCGAGATTAGACGGGATACTTACTGAGTACACGTTGTTTTCATACTCATACTACACTTGCTGTGCATTTTTGTTGCACATGCACATGTATCTCTAGTGGCCCAATGGGCGTAGCAGCATGGATAATACGGAGACTAGGTGAGCTGTATTCCTCGAGATGACCCACAGCCAGTATAGTCTCTTTCAGTGTATTGTATTTACTTTCCGTCCAATTTGTATTCCGGACAGTTATTGTACTTTATTTGATTTTTTAGTGATTGCTCATGCACTTGTGACACCGGGTTCTGGGATGATTATGGAATTATTTATTATTAAGTTTGTTAAAGACATCAATATCAATTTAGTGAAATTCATTACTTATTGGTTAATGTATAAAGGAAACGATTTCAAAAATATTAAAACAAGAAATTACTAGTAAATTGGTGTTGGCTTGCCTGACAATGGTGTCCGGCGCCATCACGACCTTTAATGGATTTTGGGTCGTGACAGGGTGACTCCATGAGCCAGACGAGCATCACAGCAGCATGTCGTCATTCAGCCTTTAGCTGCCGTTCACTCCAGGGACTTCGCAAGTGACCTCGTCAGATCCATTGTTGATCATGGGCACGAGCATTATCGGAGAGGATTGGGATCAGTACTTTCCGGCCCATCGACCGCTGCGGATCGGCCGACCCGAAATGTGGATAGTGGGTGCCGGCTGAGTTATGGCTTATCATCAATGGGTGGTGGGGATCTTTCACAGGCGCAGGTATGTTTGTATTACTATTAAATTTAAATTTGTTTTTATCTCATTGATTCGCCATAAATAACTTTATTATTTTCTTATTAAGGCTTCATCTTCGCCCGTCACGGAGGCCACTTTGTGCGATGCTGACCTGGATGCGATGAATGTTTATATTCAGGAGCCCAACGAGACCATGGTAATACAATTTAATTTTTTTTCTGACTTAACACGTACATTACTAATATATATTTTCATATACTGAGCTGACTTATTCTTCTGTAGGTTGCTGCTGGACCGGCAGCCCCTTCTACCGATCTTGCCAGCACTACTGACGATTATGCTGCACCACATTCTGCGATAAAGAGGCGACGTGATGAGGATGATCCTGATAGCGTAGCTGGGCGGGATGGGATGTGCCTCAGGCCAGTGGCTGCATTGAAGCACACAGGTTGTGGGACACATTGATTATTTTTTTTGTATTTTGTGTAAATAGTAACAATAATTTTTTATGTTTACATTATATGCGCATTATGTTTTATTTTCCCGGTTCTTCTTTATTTTAATACTACAACACAAACACAAACATAGCAACTTAACATAATTTAAATTCCGTACAACTAATGAAACCACATGACACGGAAAACATAAAGATAAAGTACTACACTCAACACATACATGTTATTGTTTAGTCACGACCGCCTAGTATTCTCTGCTCCAACCACTTAAATTTCTCTTCTAGCTTATTTTTTTCTTCTTCCGCGTCTTTAGTTTCTCCTTCAACGCCGTAATTTCTCATTTTATTTCAATCTCATCACGTTCGTATCTTTTGTTCATATCATGATAATACTGCAAAGATCGTTTGTAGCATTCCTGCTTATAGGGTTCATCAAGCCATACCTCAAACTTGCAATAATTTCCGTTGTTGCCTCCAAACCTGTTTACACACATCCAGTATCTGTGCCCAACATGACATCCTCCCAACAGTCGTTCACCATACAGAGTTTGCCACAATAGTACATTGGTACATAAATGCGTTCAGACATTTGTTAATAAAAAAAAACCCTGCTTCTATGGAAAGTGTTGCTATTTGTTTTGGTTAAGCGTAGATAATAACTAAAACGCGCTAGTCATTCATAGTCAAGTAAACACACATAACGTGGTATGTAACCGCGCTATGCTTCGCGTGCTAATGATTCTTTACGGTACAATACAGCTTTTCCAGGCGAGCAGCTTTTGCTAAACGGCAGCTTTATCAGGTCGACAAGACAATACACATTACGTGGTATCTAACTGCGCTATGCTTCGCGTGCTAATGATTCTCTAGGCGAGCAGCTTTTGTAGAACGGAAGTTTTATCAGGTCGACAATACAATACACATAACGTGGTATGTAACCGCGCTATGCTTCGCGTGCTAATCATTATTTCGGGTATAAGAAAGCTCCTTAAACTGAACCAAGTCATATGTATCTCAAAGACCTTTTGAATAAACATTACAACATCCACTAAAAAAATGCCACTAACATTTAACAAGTGGTTCAAAAATAGGCAAAAGGTTGAAGGTAGTTCAATAGATCCCTATGGATCACTTCCACCAGGAGCTAGATTACCACCGCCACCCAAACCAGCTGAAGGACATTTACGACAGTTGTCTCCTGTTTGTGAGCATATGCCACATTTTCGCGCATAAACGGTATCACCAATATCCATTTGGTTTCATATATGCGTTCTTTTCTGCACCTGTTGCTGACGCAAAAACTCCTTGTTACACACCATTTTAAATGGTTTCGGAGGCCAATAATGCTCAGCACCCACTTGCTGCAACTGCCCACTGTAGGTGTTTAAGTATTTAGCAATACTATATTGTTTATCAACATAGTTGGTTGGCCCTAAACCTGTATGTTGAAAGCACCTGATGGCATGTAAGCACGCCATGTGGTAGATGGACCATTTCCCACAAGAGCATAACCTTCTAGATTCATTTATGGTGTGTACATTATTCTCCCAGTTGTCGATGCCCCCTTTTTTCTCCCGAAATCGGGTTTATGACATTTGGGAGGACATCTCGTTTCCTTTTGGGAATTGGGTTTGAATTGAAGAGTCGTCACCTAATGATTAAGTGCATTAGGACACTAAGAAGAACTTTGATTTAGAAAACCAGAGATTGGGTAAGGGCTTGAAATTATCCCAAGGGGAAGGTGTAAGGCACCCCTCGAGATCCACTAGTGTGGTTCCCGGCCATACAATAATTGTGACTTTAAGTGCAAACAACAAATAGACAAATAGGAGTTACAAATATGGGGGGGGGGGGGGTTTCACATAATTGTTGCAAGTAATTGTAGCTAAACGAAGTCAAGGAAACTGAAATTTGAGAAGAAACAGTCTTAAAGTTCTGAATAAACAAGTAAAGAGGGGGATTTTCACACAATTGTGGTAAGTAATTAAAAGAAGTTAAAGAAGTTGAAGTTTGAAAAAAAAGAAATTTTGAAATTCTAAATAAAATAAACAAGTAAAGAAATAGGGGTCCTAGGTTTATAAATAATATGGATCACCCCACACAACACCCGGTAACCGTTTATACACGTGGTGTTATCGCGTGGTCATCATATCCATATCTACCCTTTCCCACGCCGTTAAGGTATTAAAGCGCGAAATAGTCTCGTTTTCTTATTGCATGCTGTTACCCGCCCCAATCCTATCAGCCCCGGAGGTATTTCGGACTACTAATCCTAAAGGGAAGGGGTGTGAGGTTTTATAGTTTCAAAGGACAAAATTCTAAGGCGACAATCAAAATACATATGTAACAAATATTGGGGAGAAGCACATAACAGATATAAAGGATCAGACAAACCTCCTTAAAACAAAAAGAAGCATATAGTTTAGCATGTCTTACACGTACTGATTAGGGTCTGATTAAACATAAGAGTTGTGGCAAACTGATCTATTACATATTTCAGATAAGAAGCCTGAATCAGGCCTGCCTGCTGGTTGTAGTTAATAGAATCTGATTCAGTTTACAAGTTACCCTATGGCTTGCCTAAGTGTTAAACAAAAACCTATAGGCATGATATCTATTAGCTTCAGAAAAGAAGTATACTGATTTTAAGGGTAAGAAATTGTCAATTACAGGAGAATAAATTCTGCAGTCGTTATTGTTGCTACTGATTTTAGACTCATAAGCAAATGGACGATTCAGATTTAGTTGATGGTTCCTATAGGCATGCTTTATGGGCGTTACTTATTTAAAACATTTTTTTAATCGAAACAAGAGTGCAGAAGTCCTATAGCCATATTATCTATATGATATGCAGCATATCAGAAATGACTTGTAGACATGGTCTCTATATAATGCAGAAGTGCAGCCTATAGACATGGTCTCTATATGAGGTGCAAAAGTGAAAAAACCTATAGATATGGTCTCTATATGGGATGCAGAAGTGCAGAAACCTATAGATATGGTCTCTATATGAGATGCAGAATTGAAAGCTGAAAACAGGATACATGAGTGTAGAATGTAAATATTCCCTATGAACATGATATCTATCCTTTTGCATGCATGGTTACCCTTCCCTTTTTCACTAATCACCCCAGAAGCTTATTACAAAATTGTTACAGACCAAAATAAAGAAATTACATCATTAAAAAATAAAATTACAACCAAGGAGAGCCTGATTCAGGTTTCCTGCCTGAAGCATGAAGTAAACCAACTCCAAAGACCAAGATCCAAAGCCTTTCTCATTTGGGGTGTGTCAGAGTTCCCTAAGAGCCTCATGGACTCTGGGAAGTGCTCACACCCAAATACATTGCAAGATTGAGACATGGCGCAGTGTGGAAGGCCCAGCCCTCAAGTGTCCAAGTTCGAAGGGAACTCAAGATCCCAAGGCATGGCTCACAGGAGGCGGGCAGAACTTAGAAACTAGGATGAGTGTAAGTGCATAGGAGAAATTCTGAAAAGGGGAAAAGGGGAAGTGGCAAAGGCAGGCTAGTGGGCATACCTAGCAATAGGAAGTGCTGGCACACCCCACCAGCCTATTAAAACACATTGTTTTGGGAGTTAGGATCCCCAAAGGGATCAAGTCCAAACATGGGCAATAACTTGCATATTGCCCTGTTCTGAACTACAACTCAAAGCACATAGAGGGAAACAGGAGTGCGAGGATTCACAGCAGAAACAGATGAAAGGAAATTAACATGCTAATTGACATTTAAACTTCACATAAACAGTAAATAGACATGGATGTAAAAGTGGTAAGTAAACACATTGGGATGATGCTTAAACCAAAACTAGAACATACCAGTCTCAGGGACACAAGCAAAAGAAAGCAGTAGTCTTGTAAAGCCAAAGTGCAAACAAGTAGTCAGAATGCTATGAGTTTAGAAGAGAACTGTGAGATTATAAGTGTTTGAAGTGTGTAATGTGTGCTAGTCGTGTAATGTGTTGTATTGAAAGTGCAGAAGGGTCATGCCCTTTTATAGTGTAGAAAACAAGCAGAAATAGGTAAGAAAATAGTTTGAAAATCAATTTCACAAGGTTTCCCTTTAATTAAGGGATTCTGATTTCAAACGGGTAAAAATAATTAAGGAAAGAGATTAACAAACACCTTTTCAAATCAGTACAAAAGGGGTAAATACATAGAGGTATATTAAGGAAAAAGTCTTGATAGTACACGGTTTGTGCAAATAAGGCAAGGGAATCAATTAACAGCTAGTAAATCAAAAATTGAAGATTTTGTATGAATGAACCAAGTCAGAAAGATGGGAAAGATTTTGACTTAAGGAAAATCAGTAAGAATCAATCAAACCTTAAAAGGAATTCTGAATCAATCATAAGTTGGAAAACCTTTTCGGAAGAAAGAATTCATCACACATATAAAAGCATACAGCCACGCTTAAACACGAAGAACTATCATGCTAATCAGTAGAAGAGTCTAGCATAGAAGAATTTAGAAGTTCAGAATCATAAACAAAGAAGTTCAAACTTAGTTCATAGACACAGAAATAAGTCTGAAAGAGTCCAGGGTTCTCAAACAGAACCCTAGTCTGATCATATGACCAAACTCGGAGGAAACCCCCCAAATTCTAGGGTTTCCGACTCGAGTCAAATACAGAGATAAGGAGGCAATAGGCTTAGAGATTTCTTTTCAGAATCTCATGAGAAGACAAGCAAATGCAATAGAAAATTCATAGCAAACAGAGTGAAGAAACTAACTCGAAGCATTAATGAGAGAACAACATGGTAGTAGAAGAAACATGTTTAAGAAAAACCTTTTAGAAGGGACTTAAACAGGGTTCAGTAGAAGAGAAAACAATAACACTTAAGAACACAATAGTGGAAATATGTTTAAAGAGGTCTTTTAGAAGAACTCAAGCAAAGTTCAGTAGAAGGCAAACAAACTCAAGAACTCAGTAGGAAATACATACAGTAGAAGAACACAAAAATACCAGAAAAGTATAGCAAAAGAACATATAGGTATCACTGTAAAAAAACAAAGCACAGAAGGACATGTATAGTAGAGAGATAGCATAAGAAAGCAGTAGAAGCACATGCATGACAAATACACACAAAGAAAGGAAAAGAAAAGTCGGAGAAACATTTTAAGCTTTTCAGAAAACCCTAAATCGGAAAGAAGTAATTTTTGAAAGAAAAATTGGGGAAAACGTTTAAAAACTCAAGTAGAGCACAGATATGTAACAGATCTAAGAAAAAATCAGAGAAAACCTCGAATAGCTAGGGTTTCAGAGGAACCCTAAAATGAGAAAGGCTTGGAAAAGGTCCGATCTGAGTCGGATAAGTCAGAACCAGGCTCAAAACACCATAGTGTGTCGGAGCTGGGCCGGAGATGGACATAGAACCTTGAATCGGCGAAGATTTGAACGGACACCATCGAGGTCAGACCTCGAAACTTCGAATACCAAGTGTTTAAGAGTAGAGGGAGATGAGTTTAAGCTATCCATGGCCTGAGAGTCCATAGATTCTGGTGAGATTAAGGTTGAAGATGATGAGAGAGGCTAGGGTTTCGAGAGAGTTCGAGAGAGTTTGAGAGGAGAGGGATTTCAGAGGCGGGTGATAGAAGAGAATGAGGGGGATTAGGGTAGTCTTTGGGGAATAAAAAGGCAAGGAATAATCGTGGTCGTTGATCAAAATGATCAATGGCCTGGATTAGAAGAGAGGGCCGAGCGGGTTAAATTGGTTGGGTCGGAGGCGGGTTGGATTAAAATTGGGTTGGTCTGTTAAGGGTTTGAAATTGGGTCAATTAGGGGGATCAATTTGGGCCATAATTGAAACGAAATGGGGCCATATTTTAAATAGCCAGTTTTTCCCTTTTAATTTATAAAAATAGTAAAAAATGATTTCGAAACAAATTAAAAGTACTAGATTAGTTAATAATATACAGATATTAATTTTAAAATTTTGGAAATAATTTCATAATTATAAAATGCTGTTAATTCTGAAAATAGGCTAAAATTGCATTTATATGCAATTTGGCTTTTAAAATACCAAATAAATTTGTAAAAATGCATAGAAATTACGCTAGCTACATTTTGGTATAAATATGAGAATAAAATAATTTATTCACCAAAAATGATAATTTTGGAAATAATTATTGGTTTTTGTACTGCTAAAATGAACAATAAATTGATTTAAAAATCCTTTAAAAATTAGTAAAAATACTAAAACACTTGGGCATACTTATATATATGAATACATATGTTATTTTGAAAGTATTTTGCATATAAAAAATATACGGGAAAAAATTGGGTATCAACAGTTGCCCCTCTTTACCCGGGAAGGATGAAAGAGTTGTCGGGTAAAGACATGATGGCCAATTTTGACCGAGTGAAGTGGTTTTGAAGAGATTAACCGTGCTCTGGTTCCTAAGCTGCCTACATATCCCTGGTCTTATAGGAATCATGCCATATGTAGTTCGGGATCCGTCGGCGGGATATGCCGATGGAGATCTTTCAAGAACGGACGTGATATTTAGGTTGGGATGGATGGTTAATATTAAATAAGGATGTGGGATCGCTCCTTCTGAGACGGCCGTTGCTTGCCGGTTTACCTGTATATAAGCAATACGCGCATATATTGTGCATAAATTTAAACATGATGCAATTTCCCGTCGGACCATGAATGATGTCCTTAGACGGTTAGGATGACGTCCTCAGACCATGATGTCTTGGGCCATGAAGCATATAATAAAGGATTTGCAGGCTATGAAATGATGCTCTCCGACTATGAGAATGATGCCTCCGAGCAATGATGCCTTTGAATAATGATATGCAAGAGACAAAAGGGGTCATCAGGCCGTGGCATGGCGTTCTCGGGCTATGCGAATGGTGCCTCCAAACAATGACGCCTTTGGACAATTTGGCGATCTTTCAGTCCATGAAATGCAATAGGTGGCGATCTTTCAGGCCATGACAGCGTAAATAAAGTGGCGATCTTTCAGCCGATACAAGACATAAATAAAGGTGGCGATCTTTCAGCCGATGCAGATGGAGACAGGGCTTAGTCTCGGAAGGAAGAATGGTAGCCTTATGTAATGCAAAAAATGCAGATAGAGACAGAGCTTAGTCTCGGAAGGCAGGATGGTAGCCTTATACAATGCAAGAAATGCAGATGGAGACAGAGCTTAGTCTCGGAAGGCAGAATGGTAGCCTTATGCAATGCAAGAAATGCAGATGGAGGTAGAGCTTAACCTCGGAAGGCAGAATGGTAGCCTTATGCAATGCACGAAATGCAAATGGAGGTAGAGCTTAACCTCGAAATGCAGAATGGTAGCCTTATGCAATGCTAGAAATGTAGATGGAGGTAGAGCTTAACCTCGGAAGGCAGAATGGTAGCCTTATGCAATGCAAGAAATACAGATGGAGGTAGAGCTTAACCTCGGAAGGTAGAATGGTAGCCTTATGCAAGAGATAAAAGGTGAATAGCAATAAATTTTCTTAGCTGATAGTTGATAGCAGATTGTGATATTGTGGATGCCGGGGATATTGTATGCGGATGGCAAATATGAATAGGTGTGATGGTTCTGAGAGTTGTATTCTGAATAGTATGGGTGTATAATATATTCTATGATTTTGCGACTTGGGTGCCTGCATCCAAAGAAAAATCGTGAGTTTTGTAAGGGGGTGGTTAGTTCGTGTCCCCGCTGCCTTTGCTTGACCTGCTTGGCTCTATTTTTGGTGATAATGTGCGTATCATTGGGGGTAGCGTTGCTAAATAGAGCAATTTTGGTAACAGACATGCATGAGTTTGTAAAAATATGACATGAGTATATATTTAAGAAATAGTTTTTAGATGAACCGACGACTGTGACGTGGTTCAGGACATTGCAACCTCTCTTGCTTCGGAATTTTAAGGGTCCTCCTCAAAACTCTGCGCCAGTTTACAGGATTGCTGCTTCTAACGGTTACTTGCGATGATCGGCTGAAATTACTTCGGAATTTTGAGGGTCCTCCTCAAAATTCTGCCCTAGTTTCCAATTGCGGGGAAAATGAAAATTTTATTGAATTGTGACCGAACCCATAAGGCTGCCTACGTATCACCTCTTAAATGGGAATCAGGTCAGACGTAGTTCAAATTACATAAGAAAATCATAAATGGTTACACATAGTATCGCTTGACTGCATCTGAATTGATTGGTTTTGGCCAAACTTCTCCGTCCATTTCTGCAAGTATAAGGGCTCCTCCTGTCAGAACCCGATGAACCATGTATGGGCCTTGCCAGTTGGGAGAGAACTTCCCTTTGGCTTCATCTTGATGTGGAAAAATCTTCTTTAACACCAGCTGCCCCGGTGTGAACCGTCTTGGTTTGACTCTCTTGTTGAAAGCTCTGGACATTCTGTTCTGATAAAGCTGACCATGGCAAACTGCATTCATTCTTTTTCCATCTATAAGAGCCAACTGCTCGTAACGACTTTTTACCCACTCTGCATCGTCGAGCTCGGCTTCCTGTATGATCCTTAGGGAGGGAATTTCTACCTTGGCGGGAATGACCGCTTCTGTGCCATAAACCAGCATATAGGGGGTTGCCCCAATTGATGTGCGGACTGTGGTGCGGTATCCCAATAAAGAAAATGATAACTTCTCATTCCACTGCTTATGCTTTTCTATTATCTTCCTTAGTATCTTTTTGATATTCTTATTGGCGGCTTCCACAGCTCCATTCACCTGAGGCCTGTAAGCTGTGGAATTCTTGTATTTGATCTTGAAGGTTTCACACATAGCCTTCATCAAGTCACTGTTGAGGTTGGAACCATTGTCAGTAATGATTGATTCTGGAATCCCGAGTCGACAAACGATACGGTCACGGACGAAGTCTGCCACGACTTTCTTAGTCACTGCTCTGTAAGATGCTGCTTCAACCCATTTGGTGAAATAGTCAATTGCTACTAGGATAAACCTGTGCCCGTTTGATGCGGCAGGTTCGATTGGTCCGATAACATCCATTCCCCAAGCAGCGAACGGCCATGGCGAGCTAGTCGCATTAAGCTCATTTGGAAGCAACCTTATCATGTCTCCATGTATCTAACAGCGGTGGCACTTTAGGACATACTGGATGCAGTCAGGCTCCATCGTCATCAAAAAATAACCAGCACGGAGTATCTTCTTGGCTAAGACAAAACCGTTCATATGCGGACCACAGGACCCAGCATGAATTTCCTCTAGCAGTCTAGATGCTTCCTTCGCGTCGACACACCTTAGTAATCCAAAATCCGGAACCCCCCTATATAGGATTCTTCCGTTGTGAAAGAAGTTGTTAGACAACCTTCGAAGTGTGCGCTTCTGAGTAGTATTTGCAAGCTCGGGATATTCTCCTTTTGCCAAATATTCCTTGATATCATGAAACCAAGGTTTTCCATCTGCTTCTTCTTCGACATGAGCACAGTAAGCTGGCTGATCATAGATCTTCACGGGAATAGGA
Organism: Nicotiana attenuata; assembly: GCF_001879085.1. Taxonomy (NCBI): domain Eukaryota; kingdom Viridiplantae; phylum Streptophyta; class Magnoliopsida; order Solanales; family Solanaceae; genus Nicotiana; species Nicotiana attenuata. Next base: position 194,357 of record NW_017671677.1, read on the forward strand.
TCAATGAAGTTCTTATCTGGATGTTGTATCATAGAGGACAGGGTAGACAATGCATCGGCGAACTCATTTTGGACTCTGGGAACATGCTGAAATTCAATCTTTGTGAACCTCTTTCTCAACTCCTGTACATGATGTAGGTATGGGAGTATCTTGGAGTTCTTGGTTGCCCATTCTTCTCGGACCTGATGTATAAGCAAGTCTGAATCTCCAATCACTAGCAACTCTTGGATGTTCATGTCAATGGCCATCTTGAGCCCTAAGATGCAGGCTTCGTACTCGGCCATATTGTTAGTGCAGGGGAACCTGAGCTTGGCGGACACCAGATAATGCTGGCCAGTTTCTGATACTAGGACTGCTCCTATGCCAACTCCTTTGAAATTTGCTGCTCCGTCGAAAAACATCCTCCAACCATCATAGGACTCTGCAATGTCTTCTCCTATGAATGATACCTCTTCGTCCGGAAAATACGTCTTTAGGGGCTCGTATTCTCCATCCACAGGATTTTCGGCGAGATGATCCGCTAGTGCCTGTCCCTTGACTGCTTTCTGGGTCACGTAGACAATGTCAAATTCACTCAGCAGGATTTGCCACTTGGCCAGCTTGCCAGTGGGCATGGGCTTCTGAAAGATGTATGTCAATGGATCCATCCTGATATGAGATATGTAGTATAGGCACAGAAATAGTGCCTCAGCTTCTGAGCTACCCAAGTCAAAGCACAGCAGGTGCGTTCCAACAGAGAATACCGGGCTTCGTACGGGGTGAACTTCTTGCTGAGATAGTAAATGGCCTGTTCCTTTCTCCCTATTTCATCATGCTGCCCTAAAACACAACCAAACACTCCATCCAATGCCGCAAGGTAGAGTAATAGGGGTCTACCTGGCTCGGGCGTGACCAAAACTGGCGGTGTTGACAAGTACTCCTTGATCCTGTCGAAGGCCCTTTGGCAATCATCAGTCCATTTGGTAGCGGCATCCTTCTTCAACATCTTGAAGATTGGCTCACAGATAACGGTAGATTGTGCTATGAACCGGCTGATGTAGTTAAGTCTCCCCAAGAAACTCATTACTTCTTTCTTGTTCTTTGGCGGTGGCAATTCTTGGATAGCTTTGACCTTTAATGGATCCGGTTCTATCCCTCGGCGACTCACTATGAACCCAAGTAGTTTTCCAGAAGGATCCCCAAATGCACATTTCGCGTGATTCAGCTTCAAGTTGTACCTTCTCAGTCTATTGAAGAACTTCCTCAAATCTTCTATGTGATCAGCGACTCTCTTGGACTTGATGATGACGTCGTCTACATTTACTTCGATCTCCTTGCGTATCATGTCATGAAAAATGGTGGTCATGGCCCTCATGTAGGTGGCTCCTGCATTCTTTAACCCAAATGGCATCATTTTATAGCAGTACATTCCCCACGGCGTGATGAAAGCCGTTTTCTCAGCATCTTCTTCATCCATCCAGATCTGGTGATACCCAGCAAAAAATCAACAAATGATTGCAACTCGTGCTTGGCGCAATTGTCAATCAAGATGTGTATATTTGGCAAAGGGAAGTCGTCTTTCGGACTGGCCCGGTTGAGATCCCGGTAGTCGATACAGACTCTAACCTTCCCGTCCTTCTTCGGTACTAGCACAATGTTGGCTAACCACGTTGGATACTCTACTACCCTGAGAACCTTAGCTTTGACCTGCTTAGTGACCTCTTCCTTGATTTTCAAACTCATATCTGGCTTGAATTTTCTGAGCTTCTGTTTTACTGGCGGACAGGCCGGATCATTCGGCAATTTGTGAGTCACAATAGATGTACTCAGACCAGTCATGTTGTCTTACGACCAAGCGAATATGTCTTCATACTCTCTTATAAACTCTGTATACTCTTCCTTCTTTGATGGTGACAAATGTACGCTGATTCGTGTTTCTTTGATGTTTTCTGCATCTCCCAGGTTAACAGTCTCAGTCTCGTCACGGTTGGACTTAGGCCTATTTTCGAAATTCTCAATTTCTTTAACAATTTCTTCCGGTATATCATCTTCCTCAGAATCTATGTCCGTTTGTTGCATTGTCTTGTTGCATGTCACAGTCATTGGTTCATCAAGATAAGTAATAGTAATGCTGTATAAGTAAAGTAATGAGAGAAAATAATAAGAGTAAGATTTATAAGAAAATTGAAATTCTTTGATGAATTGCATAAATGTTTTGAACATTGGAGCTCTTTCTTGCAAAAATAAAATGTGAAAGGAAAGTAAGCTAGTAAAATAAAATAATGCATGGTGCTTGTTCAGCCTTGCTACCCCGAGGCACGCCGGGCTCTGGTGGTTCTGACGGTCCAGTTATTGAGGCATGCTCCTCTGCTTACCGCCTGTATGGAAGGGCCTTCCTCCCCATCCTCCTCGAGGACAACGCATCAATCCATATCATCGTCTTCTAGGAACAAATTCCTCATTGCTGCTAGGGCTTCTTCTTCTTCTGACCCATAGATGACCTCGGCCTTGCTCCAAACAGGGTATCGGCTGCTCCAATGGATAGTAGGGACCGCGCCAGGGTGGTGACCATTCATTGAATTCCTTTCAGGTATACTCATACCCCAATCCAAAGGTGGTGCCGTGTTTCTTGAGCTTGATGGGCTTAGCGATTCCTTGGAGATTCTTGCCAAGTCCCTTGCCAGGTTCATACCAGCTCCAGTTCAATATGCTTTCAATTTTGTTATCCCACCACTTATCCTTGTGAGCACGTGATTTTTGCCCTAAGCAATAATTCCCAAAATTTCAAACAAAATAATTTCTCTAGTATTTTATAATTTTTTGTGAATTTTGTGGCATTCTTTGGCAATTGTTGCATTTTTATTTGTGTATTTTAGTTCATATAAAAATACAAGAATATGCATTTTTTACATTTAGGATTTAATTTCATATTTTAGTATTAATTTGTTTTAGAACAAAATGTTAAGAAAATAACAAAAAGGGTCCATTTTGCATTTTTTTGGTATTAGTTTGCATCTCTCTTTAGGAATTAATTAGGAAATATAATTGTTAGAGTCAATTTGTTTTTAGTTTTATTTTAGCATTTTATAAAATCAGAAAATAAATAAATACAAAATATAAAGTAAAATACAAAAAAAGCAAAATAAAGAGAATACAAAGAAAACAAATTGGTCTCAATAAAATGCCCAAATTGGGCCAAAAGTGGTTCAGCCCACCCCAAAAACCCCTCAAAACCGGACCAAACCACTGGCCCAAACGCCCTGCCCGGTCCAATTGCCCCATACTCAAAACGACGTCGTTTTGACGTCGTTTAATCATGACCGTCCATCCCTTCTAATCCAATGGCCACGATTGATTCTTGAAGTNGGCTATTTGCATGGCACAGGGACTTCGTGCCGTCTGGGCGATATAGTTTCTGAGATGGGGATTACGACCGAAGCCTTAGAGAGGAAATTCCCGGAGATACTTGACAGGCTGCAAGCTCTAAAGATGACCAAGTTCTTGGACTGCCCGGGGCATGCCAACCTGAGCATGGTTCGAGAACTGTATGCAAACTGGGATATCAAATGGTGCACTTCATATGTAAGAGGAAAAGATGTGCCACTGGGCAGGGAGTATTTGTGTAACTATTTGGGGGTCGAGAATGCCGACCCAAGGAGGCTCCAACGCTTGATCGCAAGGCCGAAATATAAGCTCATACGTCACACTCTCTGTGGCGTAGACTCCAATGCTAAATGGATACGGAAGCAGGGCACCACCAAACACCTCTCTATGGTTCGTTCAGACTTCAAGAATGCTGCCAAAGTGTGGCAGAACTTAGTGCAGGCGAGACTGATGCCGGGTGAGCACAGCAGTGACTGCACTCGAGCTCGAGTGTGTCTTATCTTCTCTTTGATGACCGGCCGACCAATTAACATAGCTGATATCATGCTCAATGAGATGGAGCGCACGAGGTTCGGGCGACAGATTCGGCGGTTCTTCTTTGTCAATGTACTTACCCAGTATATGATCTCTCGAAGGGTGCCAGAGTACCCCGAACATGACGAGGTGGTGGAGGTGCCGGCTGGGCTTATGGACATCACATCTGTGGTGGAGACATCGTCCAAACTCACTCCTGCTGCTCGGATGGAGCGAGAGGAAAACTTCAATAGGTATATTTATAAATCGTTAAACCTACTCATGAGCAGAGCCGGCATTACAGACGCGGAGCGCACGCATTTGCGCGATGACTTGACCAGCGCGTCAAAGGAGATGTTGGGGATTGCACCTGGAAGCCCCATTCACTCATCTGAGGACATCAACTCTGCCAAAGGCTCAGATACTGAGGAGGAGGATGGCAATGGTGCTACAGGGCCCATGGCTTTGGTGCCTTTCAGACCGGCTGATGATGGCCCCAGCACTGCTGGGGGGAGTGGACTCTAATTGACAGGGAGTTTTTCTTTTCACCCTACTCCGTTTTTCATCTTTTCCTTGCATCGAGGGCTATGCATATTTCAAATGTGGGGTGGGAGAAAAACTACCTGCGCTGTATTTGTATATTGTGTATTAACTATTTTAGTAGTTCTAGTGTAGTTAGTCTAGTTTAGTATTAGTATTAGTATTAGTTGTTTTAATCGAAAAAAAAATTTGAAAAAGTTCGAACTTTTCCCGACGATGGATCTTTTGGACAATTTTCTTGAGGGATAAAAGTCCGATTTAAAAATACCAAAAAAGATTTTTTTTTTTTTTTTTTAGAATAGCTAGGTAGTATTCCTTGGTTTTTATTTAGGCACCGGTTCTTTTCCAAGGATGTAGCTCGAACCGGGCACTTTAATTTCTTTTTAGGAGTAGTTTAGGAAGAAACTGAGTCGCTCTGAGATACTCATTGACATGGTTGATGCTGGCACATTAGGCTATGACATACATTCTATTTTCCCGTGTATTTGGTTTGAATTGTGAAGCCTAAGTAAAGTAAATAACCTATTTTGTGACGCCTTTTCTCAGTTGTTTGACTCGTATGCCACATAGTGCAATATTGCTTAAATTTCTCAATTATGTGGCTTGCTTGACTTGAGAGTTGAACAGAACCGTCTTGATTGAGTCATGTGCAACATGTGTGTGAGGAATTGTGATTTTTTATGCTATCCTGTGTAGTCTAGAAATTGCCCCGTGCGTTAATTGAAGCGAAATTGTAAGTGTGCTAATCTAGGAGATGACGTAGGCATTTTCTTGCTTGATCATGGATGTGCTTGTCACATAAAAATAAAATTTTCCGTTGCTAGCCCCTTTGAGCCTATAGACCTTTCTTTGGCACCCACATTACAAGCCATACTCCTATTTTGTTCTTGATTTGATATTGATTGACCTGTACCTCCTAAGGCACTTAGTCGCTAAAAGAAGTAAGGTTAGAGATTGGGGAGTAGCTTTTGAGTGGAACTATGGAAGGACCGTTGGTGCACTAAAGTTGAAATCAAAGGTCACTAGCCGATGAACTTTATTGTATGGAGTGTGTGAAAAAGAAAAAAAAAAGAGAAAGAAAAATTTAAAGAAAAAAATGATAGTGAAAGTATCTAGAAAACACCTCAAATTCTTAATAATTTGTGCTAGTGGGAGTATAGAAGTGCTTGAATGAACTTAAGGTCTATGTTGTGTATGGCAAGTGATTTGGTTGAGAAGAATATGTGCTTGAATTGTGAATGTAGTGTATTAAAGTGCTTAGGAGGGTTAGCCACTATTCTAAAATATATCCTACCCATCCCTTAGCCTACATTACAACCTTAAAAGTCCTAAGTTGATCCTAGATTTGGCTAGCTTTAAAATTAGTAGAGATATACACTAAGGGCAAGCTTATGGTACGACCACAGGATGCATATGAATTCTTTGTGAGAGTGAGTGAATTTTGTTCAATTGTGTGATGTCCTTAATCTATATTCAAAAGTATATTTGAATGTGTGGACCAAATTATATTCACTCTTTTGTTTGTTGGTGAGAGCACATGATCTCATGAATGATTGGTAATGTTGTAAACTTTCTTGTTGGGTAAGTGCACGAATTGAGGGTGCTTAGTGGTTGCAAGTCGATTGTTGAGGTTGGGTGGTGACGAATAGGTTGTTGGAAATTATTTGAATTGAAATATTATACTTGGGTATGCTTAAACGGGAAGAATGTGAAATTTTGTGTGTTCATGCTTGTGTGCCGGTATTGATTGTAGTCAAGGGTATAGTGTGTGGTTAAAAGTTAAGGTGCTCCTCTATGATTGAACTTTGTACGTAGTTGGGGGTAGTAGATTGTCCAATTGCTCGAGGACGAGCAAGAGCCTAAGTGTGGGGTGTTGATGTTTAGCTTAAAGTATATATATTTTTATGTATATCGCCTCATATTTTACTCTTGTTTCGTGAATTTGGGATGTTAAATGATATGAATTATATTAATTTGAAGTGTTTTTACTTGTAGGAATGATTCGGGAGCAAGTGGGAGCAAAACGTGCAAGATTTGAAGCTAAAACGGACAAAATAAAAAATGAGGCCAGTTTGGGCGCCACAGGAAGTGCCTGGCGCCACCTGTGGCACAAAAAACAGTGTGCTTAATTTCTGGGCGCTAGGGACGGCGCCGGGCTGGGCGCCAGTTACGAGAATTTTATCCTATTTCGCCCGGGACAAGGTTATTTCGGCCCTAAACCTATCCAACACGTATAAAAGCCATCCTAAAACCTATTTTGAGGAGAGAGACGGATTTTGGAGCAAAAACACACGCTAGAAACGTTGAGGAGCAAGAACCACTCGGATTTCTTCATCTTTTTCAGTATTTTCCAATTAATCAAAACTTATGAATTTGTTTGATTACATCATGAGTGGCTAAACACCCATTGTTCTGGGGTTGTGATTTAGCCATGAATATTGTTGTTTGATATTAGCTTGACCTTGATTATAATTCATTCAAATATGGTTGTTTCTTCAATTCTGTGTTTAATTGCTTAATTGTCTGGCCAGCAGTTAGGTTCTATTTACTATCTATGCTATGCTTGGGAAAGCCATGTTTAGATTAGAGAAGAATTGAAGAGAGCATGATCTTAACCCTTAGGGGGAGCGGATTTGTGGTTAGGATAGGAATATACCTAGTCACCGTGCTTAATTAAATATCGTGATATTAATGCGTTCTTAATAGATTAATTTCATAGGAATATAGGCGTTAATCTATTGAGAATAGGTGAGTAGTACTTCGGGAGAAGGCTATGAGAGCATTTATCGATTAATTAGCAACCATGAGTGAATTATATGAAGGGGAGAGTTAATTAGAACACAATATGAATGGTGAATCGATCACAACCCTGGAATACTTGTCTCTACTGAATACACAACAATCAATTCGTTACTTGATAATTTAGTTATTATTTAGAATTGTAGTATAGTATAATCATATTATTGGACTTTGCTTTTAGCTAGATTGAATAACAATTTTAGTAATTTAGTGAGTAGTTTACACAAGTCTCTGTGGTTCGACACTCAACTTATCATTATATTACTTGTCGACCACGTATACTTGCGTGTGCGTTTGGGAGCAACACGATTCCTTGGAGATTCTTGCCAAGTCCCTTGCCAGGTTCATACCCGATCCAGTTCAATATGCTTTCAATTTTGTTATCCCACCACTTATCCTTATCGACGGCGTTGACTCGTTCGATGTGGTGGTAAGTTTCTCCACCTATCTTTCTTCTTCCTCCGATCGCTGGGATGGTCTGGCGACTGTATATGGGATTGCTACCGTCGCCGTGAATGATCACCTCCTGGTGATTCCACTCAAACTTCACTGCCTGATGTAGTGTTGATGCCACGGCCCCAGCGGCATGAATCCACGGCCGTCCCAATAGCAGGTTGTAGGACGCCGGCACGTTTATTATTGAAAATCAACATCAAACCAAGTAGGCCCCATTTGCGAACATAAGATAATCTCCCCAATAGTAGACCTTTGAGAACCGTCGAAAGCTTTAACGTTGATGGCCCCGTCCTTGATTTCATGCAACAATTTTCCCAACGTCCTGAGTGTTACCAACGGACAAATGTTAAGGCTGGACCCCCCCTCGACCAAAATTCTGGTGATAAAATAATCTTCGCATTGCACGGTGATGTGCAATGCCTTGTTGTGACTCAACCCTTCTGGTGGCAGCTCATCTTCGTGAAAAGTGATCTTGTGACTTTCTAATACCTGGCCTACCATGTTTGCCATTTCTCCTCCAGTGATGTTTCTTGGTACATATGCCTCACTCAGCACTCTTAACAAGGCATTCTTGTGTGCATCGGAACTCTGTAGCAAAGCAAGGATAGAATTCTGTGCCGGCGTTTTGTTTAGCTGATCAATGACTGAGTATTCCTTCACTTGTATCTTTCTCTAGAGATCATCGGGCCCAGTTTCAGTGATGGCTTGTCGACCAGAGGTCTGCTTACTCGACTCAGACAAGTGTTCCGGGTATAAACCCTGTCGGTTCTTGTCATACCTTGTGCCGCAACTGCTTCCCCAAACTTGGCTTTCCCTTTCCTTCTTACCTCGGCTGTGTAGTCCCATGGTATGGCTTTTGTGTGGAATGGTGTTATCGCTTTGCTACCGGAATGGGCACCCTTGCTTTGGAAGGTAATACAACAACTTCAAATGGTACAGGCGCCTTTGGGGACCCAAACTCGACCTCAATTGGTGTTGGCGTCTTCGCAGAGGATGGTGTTTCAAACTCAAGTGGTATGGACATGTTCACCTCGGCATCTCCAGAAGGCTGAATCTGGACTACAATCGGATTAAGGGTGACTGTTGGTTTCTTTGGATCGTCTCCTTCTGCGATCAAGCCGATTGATCCTTTGGGATCCCAATCATCCTCTATTTCAATCATGTGAACACCTCCTCCCTTGTGGTCGTTATTGCGGATATTCGGAGCAGGCTCCTTTGCCACGATGATCTTGTTGTCAATCAAAGTCCAGATCTTATCCTTCAGAGAGCGGCATTCATCAATGGTATGCCCTTTCATGCCAGAATGGTATGAATAGGTTTTATTTAGGTTGACCCATTGGGAAGGGTTTTTAGGGGTTATAGCAGGGATAGGGGTGACATAACCAGAAGCTTTGAGCCTTTCTTACAGCTGGTCAATTGGTTCGGCAATGGCGGTATACTGTTTGGGAGGTCCGCGGTCAAAATTTGGTCGGGGTCTAGGAAAGTTTTGACGAGGGGGAGGTGATTGATAGTGGGATTGTTGAGTGTTGTATGCTTGGTAAACATGTGCTGGTTGGGAGTATTTGGGTGAAGTGGGCTGATATACAGGAGGTGGAGGTGACTGATAAGTGGGTGGTGGAGTATGATAAGAGGGTGAGAGTGCTTGGTAATTTGGGGTAGGCTGATATGTAAGTGGAGGTGTTGGATAAGTTTGGTATTTGACAGGTGATTTGGTTCTCTGTGCAACCATTATGGCGCCTACGTCCCTTTTCTTGGACGCACCACCAGACTGTAGAGCCTTATTGGTAGCCTGCAAGGCTTCAAAGTTCGTAATCATACCACTCTTGATACCTTCCTCGATCCTTTCTCCTAGCTTGATGATGCCAGAAAATTTATGATCTCGATCAGCATCAGTCTTTCATAGTATTGCGGATCCTGAGCCCGGACGAAAAACTTGTTCATTTGTTCTTCCTCTAAAGCAGGTCGGACCTTAGCAGCCTCTGATCTCCAACGAGTGGCATACTCACGGAATGTTTCTATGGGTTTCGTCTTTAAATTCTGAATGTAAAACACATCCGGTGCATTTTCCGTATTGAACCCGAATCTATCCATGAAGTCGGATGCCATACTTACCCAGTTCGACCACTTCTTTGGGTCTTGGCTAATGTACCAAGGCAGAGCATCTCCTTTCAGGCTCCTCATGAAAAGCTTCATGCGGATCTTCTCGTCTCTTCCTACTCCGGCCAGCTTGTCGCAGTATGTTCTCAAGTGAACCCTAGGATCCCCTGTACCATCAAACATTTTGAACTTGGGAGGTTTGTACCGCTCGGGCAGTTCGACATCGGGTTGTATGCATAGATCTTCATAGTTTAGCCCCTCAATTCCCTTACTTCCTTCAACGCCTTGAACTCTGGTGGTCAACCTTTTAAGCTCTTCGGCCAAATTTCTGATGAGCGAGTCCCTATCATTGGACTCAGGTGTGCTTGAGATGGGCTGGATGGAGTGTGGCACAGTCTCCACGTAGATGGAGGTGTTGTGTTGGGTGTGGCCGTGGTCATTTGTGGAGGTCAAAAGTTCCGGGATGAGTAGTGGAGTATTGTTGGGAGTGTGGCAAGTATTGTAGTGGTGGTGAGTAGCGGGTTGCTTTGGAATGTTTTGCGGAGGTATGGCATTCTAAGTATTTGGGAAAGTAACATCTGGAGTGGTGAGGGAAAATGACAGACTTGCCAAATTCCGGACTTGATCAAGTTCTTCTTGGAACATCAACAGTTTTTGTTCTAGTTGATAGGCATTTTCCTTGGGGACCAGAGCACCATGAGTGACCTCTACCCGTTCAGCTGAGTTGTTCGAATCTTCCATTCTCCTTTTGCTTTTGTGTCTGACAGGATTGGGAGGAGGAGTAGGTGGAGGGCCCCTAGATCTTATAAAATACGCTGATGTTGCCAGAGTTCACGAACTAACCTTTGGGGAGGGGAATAATCAAAAAGGTAAAAAACAAAAGGGTGACAAGTCAGTAAGGATCATAAGGAAGGAAAAAATGTTGCAATATTTAAACACGTAGTGCAGGAAATATAAAGCGCGTCCTAATTTTGGGGACCTCGTTGTGCCCGAGGTAGGTATGAACCCCTAGCAAGGGTGTCATCTCAATGTCTCCAAAGCGGAACACAGACCTATCACAATCCCAGAATAGAGTGGCAGCTTCTATGATTTTGTTGTTGGGTTGAATTTCCAGGAGAGAAGGTAGATTTCCTAGATATTTCCTGACAAGAGCTTGATCACTGGAATGAAGATCTCCCCACCAGTTTAGCAATTTGGGGTGGATGCTGGTGACCATACCGAATCTGGGGACTTCGTGCCTCATTTTCTGCAAGACAAAAGGTTAGGCCCTTACCCCCACCAGACTCGACTATTTTAATATCAACAATTAGCATAAAAGCATTTTAGTCCTCCAAATAAATGCACAGAACGTGATAAGGTCCGTTTGGGTTTCAAGGAAACCCAATGGACTTTGGACAAGGCTATCTTAAAGAGTCATTATGCGGACAACATAACTGACTCGGCTAGGTTTGACTATGATGCATGCAATATAAAGAGAAAGGGTTTCTATGGGGTTTTAGACTGGTACCCTTGAGCAGACAACTCAAGAAGGAAAGGCGCGGAACCGTCGACTACACCGTTTTTATCGACTGGTTTTACCGCAAATATGCCTTTGCCGGATTTATGGGGGTGATAATATCGGAAGGGCGCAACCACTCATTATCAGCATTGCTATGGTCTTTTGTTTGGCACGAGTGGAATATGATGTTGAATATGCAGTTACAATAATTAAACAAGTTGTCACGTATTTGCACGTTCATAAGGTAATAATTACAACGGTTTCTCATAATTTACAACAGTATTAAAGGAAAGCGATAAAGGAAAGCATTAAGAGAAATAAAGGAAAGAAACAAAGAGCCAAGTCAGTTTCGTGGTAGAAGAAGGAAAAAAAACTTAAAGGCATTTAAACTAGTAAAGACATATAAAGAAGCATAAAATCACAAATAGCATGAAATGGTAAAAGCCTTAAAGAAATCCCCAGCAGAGTCGCCACGCTGTCGATGCCCCCTTTTTCTCGCGAAATCGGGTTTATGACATTTGGGAGGACAACTCGTTTCCATTTGGGAATTGGGTTTGAATTGAAGAGTCGCCACCTAATGATTAAGTACATTAGGACACTAAGAAGAACTTTGATTTAGAAAACCAGAGATTGGGTAAGGGCTTAAAATTATTCCGAGGGGAAGGTGTTAGGCACCCCTCGAGATCCACTAGTGTGGTTCCCGGCCATACTATAATTGTGACTTTAAGTGAAAACAACAAATAGACAAATATGAGTTACAAATATGAGGGGGGGAAGGGGTTTTCACATAATTGTTGCAAGTAATTGCAGTTAAACGAAGTCAAAGAAACTGAAATTTGAGAAGAAGCAGTTTTAAAATTCTGAATAAACAAGTAAAAGAGGGGGATTTTCACATAATTGTGGTAAGTAATTAAAAGAAGTTAAAGAAGCTGAAGTTTAAAAAAAATTTGAAATTCGGAATAAAATAAAAAAGTAAAGGAAGGGGGGTCCTAGGTTTATAAATAATATGGATCACCCCACACAACACCCGGTAACCGTTTATACATGTAGTGTTATCGCGTGGTCATCATATCCATATCTACCCTTTCCCACCCCGTTAAGGTATTAAAGCGCGGAATAGTCTCATTTTCTTATTGCATGCTATTACCCGCCCCAATCCTATCAGCCCCGGAGGTATTTGGGACTACTAATACTAAAGGGAAGGGGTGTGAGGTTTTATAGTTTTAAAGGACAAAATTCTAAGGCGACAATCAAAACACATATGTAACAAATATAGGGAGAAGCACATAATAGATAGAAAGGCTTAGACAAACCTCCTTAAAAACAAAAAGAAGCATATAGTTTAGCATGTCTTACATGTACTGATTAGGGTCTGATTAAACTTAAGAGTTGCGGCAAACTGATCTATTACATATTTCAGATAAGAAGCCCGAATCAGGCCTGCCTGCTGGTTGTAGTTAATAGAAACTGATTCAATTTACAAGTTACCCTATGGCTTGCCTAAGTGTTAAACGAAAACCTATAAGCATGACATCTATTAATTTCTGAAAAGAAGTATACTGATTTTAAGGGAAAGAAATTGTCAATTACAGGAATATAAATTCTGCAGTCGTTATTGTTGCTACTGATTTTAGACTCATAAGCGAATGGACGATTCAGATTTAGTTGATGGTTCCTATAGGCATGCCTTCTAGGCGTTACTGATTTAAAACATTTTTTTTAATCGAAACAAGAGTGCAGAAGTCCTATAGGCATGGTATCTAAAATGATGTTAGTTATTTAAACCTATAAACAGGTTTGCCTATTGACAGATGCAGATGCAAAATTCAGGAAGTCCTATAGGCATATTATCTATATGATATGCAGCATTTCAGAAATGACTTATAGACATGGTCTCTATAGAAATGCAGAAGTGCAGAAACCTATAAACATGGTCTCTATATGAGGTGCAAAAGTACAGAAACCTATAGACATGGTCTCTATAGAAATGCAGAGGTGCAGAAACATATAGACATGGTCTCTATATGAAATGCAGAAGTGCAGAAACCTATAGACATGGTCTCTATATGAGATGCAGAAGTGAAAGCTGAAAACAGGATACAGAAGTGTAAATATTCCCTATGAACATGATATCTACCACTATGCATGCATGGTTACCCTTCCCTTTTTCACTAGTCACCCCAGAAGTTTATTACAAAATCGTTACAGACCAAAATAAAATAAAGAAATTACATCATAAAAAATAAAATTACAACCAAGGAGAGCCTGATTCTGGTTTCCTGCCTGAAGCATGAAGTAAACCAACTCCAAAGACCAAGATCCAAAGCATTTCTCATTTTGGGGTGTGTCAGAGTTCCCTAAGAGCCTCATGGACTCCGGGCAGTGCTCACACCCAAATACATTGCAAGATTGAGACATAGTGCAGTGTGGAAGGGCCAGCCCTCAAGTGTCCAAGTTCAGAGGGAACTCAAGGTCCCAAGGCATGGCTCACAGGAGGGGGGCAATACATAGAAACTAGGAATGAGTGTAAGTGCATAGAAGAAATTCTGAAAAGGGAAAAAGGGGAAGTGGCAAAGACAGGCTAGTGGGCATACCTAGCAATAGGAAGTGCTGGCACACCCCACCAGCCTGTTAGAACACATTGTTTTGGGAGTTAGGGTCCCCAAAGGGATCAAGTCCAAACATGGGCAATAACTTGCATATTGCCATGTTCTGAACTACAACTCAAAGCACATAGAGGGAAACAGGGGTGCAGGGATTCACAGCAGAAACAGATGAAAGGAAATTAACATGCTAATTGACATTTAAACTTCACATAAACAGTAAATAGACATGGATGTAAAAGCTGTAAGTAAACACATTGGGATGATGCTTAAACCAAAACTAGAACATACCAGTCTCAAGGAAACAAGCAAAAGAAAGCAGTAGTCTTGTAAAGCCAAAGTGCAAACAAGTAGTCAGAATGCTATGAGTTTAGAAGAGAACTGTGAGATTATAAGTGTCTGAAGTGTGTAATGTGTGCTAATCGTGTAATGTGTTGTCTTGAAAGTGCAGAAGGGTCATGCCCTTTTATAGTGTAGAAAACAAGCAGAAATAGGTAAGAAAATAGTTTGAAAATCAATTTCACAAGGTTTCCCTTTAATTAAGGGATTCTGATTTCAAACGGGTAAAAATAATTAAGGAAAGAGATTAATCAAACACCTTTTCAAAGCAGTACAAGAGGGGTAAATACATAGAGGTATATTTAAGGAAAAAGTCTTGATAGTACACGGTTTGTGCAAATAAGGCAAGGGAATCAATTAACAGCTAGTAAATCAAAAATTGAAGATTTTGTATGAATGAACCAAGTCAGAAAGATGGGAAAGATTTTGACTTAAGGAAAATCAGTAACAATCAATCAAACCTAAAAAAGGATTCTGAATCAATCATAAGTTGGAAAACCTTTTCGGAAGAAAGAATTCATCACACATATAAAAGCATACAGCCACGCTTAAGCACGAAGAACTATCATGCTAATCAGTAGAAGAGTCTAGCATAGAAGAATTTAAAAGTTCAGAATCATAAACAAAGAAGTTCAAACTTAGTTCATAGACTCAGAAATAAGTCTGAAAGAGTCAAGGGTTCTCAAACAGAACCCTAGTCTGATCATATGACCAAACTTGGAGGAAACCCCCCAAATTCTAGGGTTTCTGACTCGAGTTAAATACAGAGATGAGGAGGCAACAGGCTCAGAGATTTCTTTTCAGAATCTAATGAGAAGACAAGCAAATACAACAGAAAATTCATAGCAAACAAAGTGAAGAAACTAACTCGAAGCATTAATGAGAGAACAGCATGGTAGTAGAAGAAACATGTTTAAGAAAAACCTTTTTAGAAGGGACTTAAACAGGGTTCAGTAGAAGAGAAAACAATAACACTTAAGAACACAATAGTGGAAATATGTTTAAAGAGGTCTTTTAGAAGAACTCAAGCAAAGTTCAGTATAAGGCAAACAAACTTATGAACTCAGTAGGAAATACATACAGTAGAAGAACACAAAAATACCGGAAAAGTATAGCAAAAGAACATATGGTATCACAGTAGAAAAACAAAGCACAGAAGGACATGTATAGTAGAGAGATAACATAAGAAAGCAGTAGAAGCACATGCGTGACAAATACACACAAAGAAAGGAAAAGAAAAGTCAGAGAAACATTTTGAACCTTTCAGAAAACCCTAAATAGAAGAGAAGTGATTTTTAAAAGATAATTTTGAAAGAAAAAATTGGGGAAATTGTTTAAAAACCCAAGTAGAGCACAGATATGTGACAGATCTAAGAAAAATCGGAGAGAACCTCGAATAGTTAGAGTTTCAGAAGAACTCTAGAATGAGAAAGGCTTGGAAAAGTTCCGATCTGAGTCGGATAAGTCAGAGCCAGGCTCAAAACACCATAGTGTGTCGAAGCTGGGCCGGAGATGGCCATAGAACCTTGAATCGGCGAAGATCTGAACGAAAACCTTCGAGGTCAGACCTCGAACCTTCGAGTACCAAGTGTTTAAAAGCAGAAGGAGATGAGTTTAAGCTATCCATGGCCTGAGAGTCCATCGATTCCGGTGAGATTGAGGTTGAAGATGATGAGAGAGGCTAGGGTTTCGAGAGAGTTCGAGAGAGTTTGAGAGGAGAGGGATTTCAGAGGCGGCTGATAGAAGAGAATGAGGGGGAGTAGGGTAGTCTTTGGGGATTAAAAAGGCAAGGAATGATCCTGGCCGTTGATCAAATTGATCAACGGCCTGGATTAGAAGAGAGGGTCGGGCGGGTTAAATTGGTTGGGTCGGAGGCGGGTTGGATTGAAATTGGGTTGGTCTGTTAAGGGTTTGAAATTGGGTCAATTAGGGGATCAAATTGGGCCATAATTGAAGCAAAATGGGGCCATATTTTAAATAGCCAGTTTTTCCCCTTTTTAATTTATAAAAATAGTAAAATAATTTCGAAAACAAATTAAAAGTACTGGATCAGTTAATAATATACAAATATTAATATAGAAATACTGGAACCAATTTCATAATTAAAAAAAGCTGTGTTAATTCTGAAAATAGGCTAAAATTGCAATTATATGCAATTTGGCTTTTAAAATACCAAATAAATTTATAAAAATGTATAGAAATTACCCTAGCTACATTTTGGTATAAATATGAGAATAAAATAAGTTATTCACCAAAAATGATAATTTTGAGAATAATTATTTGTTTTTGTACTGCTAAAATGGGCAATAAATTGATTTAAAAATTCTTTAAAAGTTAGGAAAAATACTAAAACACTTGGGCATACTTATATAGTTATTCTGAAAGTATTTGCATGTAAAAATACATAGGAAAAAATTAGGTATCAACAAAAGGTCTACAAAGGCAAAATAAAGTCAAAAAAGGTTGAGTCCCACGCGACCACCCGTCATGGCAAAGTTTGGAAAAAGCCAGAGGTTTTTTAGGGTCAAAAATGCAATCGGTATTCAGGAAACAATCAGTTGCAATTGGAAGGGCCGAGATCAAGTGACTAAAACAATCAAGGCCACAAAACCAACCACCATTTCAAACTGACAAATTGTACTTTGTTTGAGAAACAGGAAACAGGTGTAATCCAAAGAAACCTTGCGAGAAGCAGGTGCAACCAAAAAGAAACCGCGCGGAGACTAAAATAGCTCTGCCGCAACAACAACTCCAAAAAGGGAAGTCTTCTCCAATTCTTTCCAGCATGTTACTCATTCTTTTAACAAAAAAGAAAAGAAAAAGTTCAAAATCATGGTAGTATAGGGTCTCCAATCCCTAGCTTCATTTTCCAACATAGGATCTCCACTCCCTAGTTGCATTTTATTTTAGGCATAGGATCTCGACTCCAAAGTCGCTTTTCCAACATAGGGTCTTCACTCCCTATTGATGTTTATTTTAGACATAGGGTCTCTACTCCCTAGTCTCTTTTCCAACATAGGGTCTCCACTCCCTAGTTGATTTTATTTTAGACATAGGGTCTCCACTCCGTAGTCGCTTTTCCAACATAGGGTCTCCACTCCATAGTTGATGTTTATTTTAGACACAGGATCTCCACTCCCTAGTCGCCTTTCCAACATTGGGTCTCCACTCCCTAGTTGATTTTATTTTAGACATAGGGTCTCCACTCCCTAGTTAATGTTATTTTTTAGACATAGGGTCTCCACTCCCTAGTCTGCTTTTCCAACATAGGGTCTCCACTCCCTAGTTGATTGTATTTAGACATAGGGTCTCCACTCCCTAGTTGATGTTTATTTTAGACATAGGGCCTCCACTCCCTAGTCTCTTTTCCAACATAGAGTCTCCACTCCCTAGTTGATATTTATTTTAGATGTAGGGTCTCACTCCATAGTCGCCTTTCCAACATATAGTCTCCACTCCCTGATTGATTTTATTTTAGGCATAGGGTCTCCTTTCCTAGTCGCCTTTCCAACATAGGGCCTCCACTCCCTAGTTGACTTCATGTTTTATTTTTAGATATAGGGTCTCTACTCCCTAATCTCTGTTTTCCTGGGGTACACCAATTCTGACCTTTAATTTGCTTTCAATAATAAAATAGTATAGAGTTTTGTTACAAATAACTCACAAAAGTTTCCTAGTGAAAGCTGGGGCAAAAAATTTTGTTCATTCTTTTGTTTTGGTGTTTGAGTAGGTTTTACCGCGAGGCACGGGGGTTTGAGATGACCAAAAGAAGAAGTCTCAATCCAAGGTAAAGGAAAGAAAAGAAAAGGAGTGAATTCAAAACACAGAAGCAGATGAACGGATATGGACTGCTCAAGACATGATTGAAGTCACGAGCATTGCATTTCTCGTTTTGATCAGAAGAAGCTTTAGATAAATGAACTAGCACCTGCAGCTAACAAGCATCAAGATTCAGATCAGAGTCTGTGTGAAGAACCAGCCAAGACTCAAGATCAAGCTTCAGAAGACTTATAGATAGGGATCTTGTAACTCATAGTTGATAGGCTTGTTTAGTTTCTTTTCATTTTTGGATGTAATAAGGAGCTCAGCAAGCAGTAACATCAGTATCACCAGCAATAGCAGTGAAATCACAACTTCTCGGTATTCCCAGCTACCAAAACTTCCAAAACTATACTGACCTGATAAGCAAATAAATGATAGCCAAATAAAAGAATGTAACTCATAGTACAATACTCTCTAGTACCCGCTGCGGCGTGCAGCCCGATCCATTTATTTATCGTCGACGGCGCTCACTGGGGGTGTGCAGACTCCGGGAGGGGCCCCTGACGGCCCAAGCGCAATAACAAGCCATCTCGTGGCATCAACTAGGCCCTTGGCCTCATATCAATATCAATAAAAATGAACCTGGCCACCGCCCGATCGACCTTCACCTCTAGGGCGACCTCTGGCTGCCTGATCTCCGCCCCTAGCTAGCTGGGCGGGTGGTGAAGTAACTGGAGCAGAAGTCGAGGGCTGATCCCTCTGCTGAAACTGACCACCACGAAGTCGAGGACACTGCCTCCTCATATGCCCAAACTCTCCATACTCATAACAACTACCCGGTGCTGGAGATGGGGACTGAAGGGAACCCCTCGCACCGGAGTGACTAGCAAATGCACTCGGCGCAGAAGAACCCTGAGCTAACGGGGCATGAGATGAACTCTGAGCTGGAAGGGCGCGGAGTGAAGACTGGCCCTGCTGAGACCCATGATGACCACGGCCTGAAGATGCCCCACGATACTCTAGACGGGCCGACTGAGAAGGCTTGAAAGAACGACCTCTACCATGCTGGAAATGGCCCCTAGACGGAGCTCCACTGAAACTGCCCGATCCTCGAGGCCTTTTGGCCTCCCTCTCCTCTCGCTCTCGACGGCGAACTGACTCGATCTCACGAGCGATATCCACCACCTCCTCAAACGTAGCACCCAACACCCTCTCTCTAGTCATCAAAATACGGAGATGGTAGTTAAGGCCATCCACAAACCTCCTGATCCTCTCACGATCTGACGGAATCATCCAAATAGCATGACAGGCCAACTGTGAAAACCTCATCTCGTGCTGGGTCACGGTCATATCCCCCTACGTCAACCACTCAAACTGTCTACGCAGCTCCTCCCTGCGGGACTGCGGTACATACTTCTCTAGGAAGAGAGAGGAGAACTGCTACCAAGAAAGGGGTGCTGCATCGACAGGCCTATGCCTCTCAAAGTCCTCCCACCAAGTAAAAGCAGCCCCGGTAAACTGAAAGGTGGTAAATGCCACACCACTAGACTCAAGAATCCCTGCTGTACGGAGCATCCGCTGACACCTGTCAAGAAAGCCCTGGGCATCCTCGCCCTCAGAAACATTGAATGTCGGAGGCTGGAGTCTACCAAACCTCTCAAGATGACGCTGCTCGTCCTCCGGCATAACTGGAACCCTGAACTCCTGCACTGGTGCAACCGGCTGAGCTGGAGGTGCCTCTGGCGTCTGTAGTCCCTGCACTACCTGCTCAGGTGTGCGAGCAGCGGGGGTCTGGTTGCCTCCCCCGGCCTGTGAATTTCTGCTGCTGTAGTGGCTGAAACTGCCTGAGCCAGGCCAATGCAAACTGTCAAAATCTATGCCAAGGTCTCCTGAAGACCCGGAATCACGATGGGTGCAGCTGGTGTCTGAACTGGTGCTGCTGGAGTCTGATCCGGAGCTGGGGCAACTGGTGGATCAATTGGTGCTGCCCTCACTACTCTGCCTCTACCACGACCACGACCGCGTCCACGGCCTCTGGTGGCCTCAGTGGGTGGCACTGGTGGTCGTCCACCTCGTCCGGTAGCTCGTGTCCTCACCATCTGTGAGAGAATAGAATAAAGAGAAGTTTAGTGCTCGAAGCAACAAGTTCGCACGACAAGAATTTCAAGAAAATGAAGTTTTCCTAAAGGTTCTGCAGCCTCTCGAGGATAAATATAGACGTCCCTGTACTTATCCGCGAGACTCTACTAAACCGGCTCATGACTTGCGAGACCTAGTAACCTAGGCTCTGATACCAACTTGTCACGACCC
>NW_017671677.1:216851-248708 GCF_001879085.1 Nicotiana attenuata
CTATAGCAGCCAACTCCAAATCATGAACAGGGTAGTTCTTCTCATGGGGCTTCAACTGACGAGAAGCATAAGCAATAACTCTACCCTCCTGCATCAATACACAACCAATCCCAACTCTCGAAGCATCACAATATAGGGTATATGAACCTGAAGTTGATGGCAAAACCAATACTGGAGCTGTGGTCAAAGCTGTCTTGAGCTTCTGAAAGCTCTCCTCACACTCGTCCGACCATACAAATGAAGCACCCTTCTGAGTCAACTTGGTCAAGGGCGATGCAATGGATGAAAATCCCTGAAAAAATCGGCGATAATAGCCTGCCAACCCAAGAAAGCTACTAATCTCTGTGGCTGAGGACGGTCTAGGCCAACTCTGAACCGCCTCTATCTTATTTGGATCAACCTGAATACCCTCGCTGGACACCACGTGTCCTAAGAAAGCCACTGAACTGAGCAAAAACTCACACTTGGAGAACTTTGCATAAAGTTTCTCCTCCCTCAACCTCTGTAATACAACTCGCAAATGCTCCGCGTGCTCCTCCTGACTAAGCGAGTACACCAGAATATCATCAATGAAAACAATAACGAACGAATCCAGATAAGGCCGAATTACGCTGCTCATCAAATGCATGAACGTTGTTGGGGCATTGGTCAGCTCGAAAGACATGACAAGAAACTCATAGTGACCATATCTAGTCCTGAAAGCAGTCTTAAGAATATCTGAATCCCTGATCTTCAACTGGTGATAACCCGAACGGAGATCAATCTTGGAAAACACCCTCGCTCCCTAAAGCTGGTCGAACAAAACATCAATGCGAGGCAGGGGATACTTGTTCTTAATTGTTACCTTGTTCAATTGCCTATAATCGATGCACATTCTCATTGTGCCATCCTTCTTCTTCACAAACAGAACTGGCGCACCCCAAGGTGACACACTAGGCCGAATGATCCCCTTATCTAGGAGTTCCTGAAGCTGCTCCTTCAATTCTTTCAACTCCGCTGGTGCCATACGATATGGCGGAATAGAGATGGGACGAGTGCCCGGCACCACGTCAATACCAAAATCGATATCCCTGTCCGGCGGCATGCCCAGCAGGTCTGCAGGAAAAACATCAGGAAAGTCCCTCACAACTGGAACGAAATCAATACTAGGAGTCTCGGCTCCAACATCCCTCACAAAAGCTAGATATGACAGACAACCCTTCCCAACCATACGCTGGGCCTTCAAGAAGTAAATCACCCTACTCGGAACATAATCAGTCACACCATGCCACTCGATCCGCTGTACACCCGGCATAGCCATGGTGACTGTCTTAGCATGACAGTCTAGAATAGCATGACACGGAGATAGCCAATCCATGCCTAAAATAACATCAAAGTCCACCATGCTTAATAGAAAGAGATTAACTCGGGTCTCCAGACCCCCAATAGTCACAACACATGACCGGTGCACACGGTCCACAACAACAGTGTCGCCCACCGGGGTAGACACATGAACAGGTAAAGCAAGAACCTCCCGGGGCGCACTCAAATAACGAGCAAAGTATGAAGACACATATGAATAGGTGGAACCAGGATCAAATAATACAGAGGCATCTCTGTGGCAGACCGAAACAATACCTGTAATGACAGCATCTGAAGCAATGGCATCTGTCCTGCCTGGAATAGCATAAAAATGAACCTGGCCACCGCCCGATCGACCTTCACCTCTAGGGCGACCTCTGGCTGCCTGATCTCCGTCCCTAGCTGGCTGGGCGGGTGGTGAAGTAACTGGAGCAGAAGTCGAGGGTTGATCCCTCTGCTGAAACTGACCACCACGAAGTCGAGGACACTGCCTCCTCATATGCCCAAACTCTCCGTACTCATAACAACTACCCGGTGCTGGAGATGGGGACTGAAGGGAACCCCTCGCACCGGAGTGACTAGCAGATGCACTCGGCGCAGAAGAACCCTGAGCTGATGGCGCATGAGATGAACTCTGAGCTGAGAGGGCGCTGAGTGAAGACTGGCCCTGCTGAGACCCATGATGACCACGGCCTGAAGATGCCCCACGATACTCTAGACGGGCCGACTGAGCAGGCCTGAAAGAACGACCTCTACCATGCTGGAAATGGCCCCTAGACGGAGCACCACTGAAACTGCCCGATCCTCGAGGCCTTTTGACCTCCCTCTCCTCTCGCTCTCGACGGCGAACTGACTCGATCTCACGAGCGATATCCACCACCTCCTCAAACGTAGCACCCAACACCCCCTCTCTAGTCATCAGAATACGGAGATGGTAGTTGAGGCCATCCACAAATCTCCTGATCCTCTCACGATCTGACGGAATCATCCAAATAGCATGACGGGCCAACTGTGAAAACCTCATCTCGTACTGGGTCACGGTCATATCCCCTACGTCAACCACTCAAATTGTCTACGCAGCTCCTCCTTGCGGGACTGCGGTACATACTTCTCTAGGAAGAGAGCGGAGAACTGCTACCAAGAAAGGGGTGCTGCACCGACAGGCCTATGCCTCTCAAAGTCCTGCCACCAAGTAAAAGCAGCCCCGGTAAACTGAAAGGTGGTAAATGCCACACCACTAGACTCAAGAATCCCTGCTGTACGGAGCATCCGCTGACACCTGTCAAGAAAGCCCTGGGCATCCTCGCCCTCAGCACCACTGAATGTCAGAGGCTGGAGTCTACCAAACCTCTCAAGACGACGCTGCTCGTCCTCCGGCATAACTGGAACCCTGAACTCCTGCACTGGTGCAATCGGCTGAGCTGGAGGTGCCTCTGGCGTCTGTAGTCCCTGCACTACCTGCTCAGGTGTGCGAGCAGCGGGGGTCTGGTTGCCTCCCCCGGCCTGTGAATTTCTGCTGCTGTAGTGGCTGAAACTGCCTGAGCCAGGCCAATGCAAACTGTCAAAATCTATGCCAAGGTCTCCTGAAGACCCGGAATCACGATGGGTGCAGCTGGTGTCTGAACTGGTGCTGCTGGAGTCTGATCCGGAGCTAGGGCAACTGGTGGATCAATTGGTGCTGCCCTCACTACTCTGCCTCTGCCACGACCACGACCGTGTCCACGGCCTCTGGTGGCCTCAGTGGGTGGCACTGGTGGTCGTCCACCTCGTCCGGTAGCTCGTGTCCTCACCATCTGTGAGAGAATAGAATAAAGAGAAGTTTAGTGCTCGAAGCAACAAGTTCGCACGACAAGAATTTCAAGAAAATGAAGTTTTCCTAAAGGTTCTGCAGCCTCTCGAGGATAAATATAGACGTCCCTGTACTTATCCGCGAGACTCTACTAAACTGGCTCATGACTTGCGAGACCTAGTAACCTAGGCTCTGATACCAACTTGTCACGACCCAAACCCCGGTCGTGATGGTGCCCAACACATTGCTAGGCAAGCCCGACCAATTATCAATCACAACCCCTCTCGTATAGAGTTCATTACCAATTAACAGGGTTTAAATGCCAATTTAACATAAATAGAAGTTCGAAACAGAAGATAAAATGTGCGGAAATCATGATAACGTCACTACATAGCCAACCGATCCAGTGTCACAAGTCAAGAGCCTCTATCACAAGATTTCAACAGCCTAATACAGAGATAGTCTAGAATACTGAAAAGTAAAAGATAGAGGGAGAAATCGGGTGTGCGGACGCCATGCAGCTACCTCGATGACTCCGGCGGATGATAATCAGCAAGAAAACTCCCACTATGCCTCGGGAACACCTGGATCTGCACGCAAGGTGCAGGGAGTAATGTGAATACTCCGACCCAGTGACTAATAAGCATAAATAATGACTGAGAATAAGAAATCCTGAAGAAGCACAGTGTAATCTATAATGCGGCAGTTTAAAACAAGTAATATGAAATCAATAAACCAATGAAGTAGAAACATGGAAATGCTACAGCAGATAAGCAAATAAATGATATTCAAATAAAAGAATGCAACTCATAGTACGGTACTCTCTAGTACCCGCTGCGGCGTGCAGCTCGATCCATTTATTTATCGTCGACGGCGCTCACTAGGGGTATGCAGACTCTGGGAGGGGCCCCTTACGGCCCAAACGCAATAACAAGCCATCTCGTGGCATCAACTAGGCCCTTGGCCTCATATCAATATCAATAAAAATACTGCTGCGGCGCGCTGCCCGATCCCATACTCAGTCCAGAAATCACATAAGCCCCTCGGGCCATAAAAAGTAGTAGTTCTCAGCCCAAAACATCGTTAGAAATATCATTTAAGTTTCAAATCTGAGTAAAAGTGGCTGAGTTTGTAAAACAGTATTAAACAATAGGACTGAGTTCAAGTAATATGTCAAAATAGTGAAAAAACAGTGATAGCAATCCCCGAAGGATTCAAATAGTTGGAACGAAGCCCAAATATGACAATTAGTCAATAAAAATGCTGATATCAAATAAGCTTCAATCAATTACGCGGTAAAAACATCACTCGGGATGGACCAGGTCCCGATCCCCAATAGTAAACGACCCCGCGCTCATCATCAAGCGCGTGTCTCACCTCAATAGTGCAAATCCGGGGTTTCAAACCCTCAGGACATCATTTACATTTATTACTCACCTCAAACCGGCCAAAACTCTAGCTCGCTATGCCCTTGCCTCTCAAATCGGCCTCCTCGCGCGTCGAATCTGACCAAAACCAGAGCGAATACGTCACAATATGCTAAAAGAACAAAACCCAATCGAAAACAATCGAAAAATATCAAAAATCTCAAAATTAGCAAAACCCGAGCCCCGAGCCCACTACTTGAAACTCAAAAATTTTCACACTAACGGATTCCTTATCTCCCCACGAGTTTATACATATCAAAAACACAAGAATCGGAGTACAATTGACCCTTCAAATCCCCAATTTTTGCTCTCTTAAGTTCAAGCCCTAAACCACCATTTTTGACCATTAATTTCTTAAATTTTCAGTCCTAATCCATGAAATAGCACCATAGAATCGTGTTTGGGGTCCAAAAATTCATACCTTATCGAAGCTCCTTGAAATCCCTCTTCAAAATCGCCCACAATTCTCCAAGTCCGAAGATAGAAATGAGAAACCCTTCAAAATTTGCAAAGATGAACTTAAATACCTTCTGCCCAGTCACAACCGCTTCTGCGTTAAAAACCGCTTCTGTGGTACCGCTTCTGCGGTCCTACCTCCGCATCTGCGGAATTCCTCAAGTCCAGCCTGACCGCATCTGCGGTCCTATAACCGCATCTGCGGCTCCGCGGGTGCGGTCCCCCTATCCGCATCTGCGATGCCAGCATTTCCTTGCCTTTCCGCTTCTGCGACTTCCTCCTCCGCTCCTGCGATACCGCTTCTGCGGTCCCAATTCCGCAGAAGCTGAAATACCAGAAGCAGCAGGGTCTGCAATTTTGCACAAGTCCAAAACTCTCCGTTAGCCATCCGGAATCACCCCGAGGCCCCCAGGACCTCAACCAAAAGCACCCGCACCTCCTAAAACCTTATTCAAACTTGTTCCCATCATCAAAACACCTCAAACAACACCAAAACCATCAAATTACATCGGATTCAAGCCTAAGTTCTTCTAAAACTTCTGAAACACGCATTTGATCAAAAACCCAACCAAACCACCTCCGAATGACCTGAAATTTTGCACACACATCCCAAATCACATAACGAAGCTACAGCAACTCTCGGAATCCCATTCCGACCCTCGGATCAAAATCTCACCTATCAACCGGAAATCGCCAAAATACTAACTTCGCCAATTCAAGCCTAATTCTACACCGGACCTCCAAAATCACTTCCGATCACACTCCTAAGTCACAAATCATCCACCGAAGCTAACCGAATCATCGGAATTCATATCCGAGCCTTCCAACACATAAGTCAACATCCGGTTGACTTTTCCAAACCAAGCCTTCCTTCAAGAGACTAAGTGTCTCATTTCCTACCAAAACCACTCCAAACCAACTCGAACACATAAAACACGGATAACGAAGCATAAAGAAGCAGAAAATGGGGAAAACGGAGCGGTAACTCATGAGACGACGGGTCGGGTCGTCACATCCTCCCCAACTTAAACAAACGGTCGTCCTCGAGCGAGTCAAGAAACATACCTGAAGCCTCAAATAGGTGAGGATATCTGCTCCGCATCTCTCGCTCGGTCTCCCAGGTAGCCTCCTCTACGGGCCGACCTCTCCACTGCACCTTCACTGAAGCTATATCCTTCGACCTCAACTTTCGAACCTGACGACCCAAAATAGCCACTGGCTCCACATCAAAGGTCAAATCATCATCCAACTGGACCGTGCTGAAATCCAAAACATGAGACGGGTCCCCAACATACTTCCGGAGCATAGAAACATGAAATACCGGGTGCCCACTCGACAAGCTGGGTGGCAAAGCAAGCATTTAAGCCACCTCCCCAATCCTCCTAAGTACCTAAAAAGGCCCAATAAACCGCGGACTCAACTTCCCTTTCTTTCCAAATCTCATAACATCCTTCATGGGCGACACCTTCAGCAAAACCTTCTCACCAACCATGTAACACAACTCGAACCTTCCGGTCCGCATAACTCTTCTGATGCGACTGCGCTATATGAAGTCTCTCCTGAATCACCTTCACCTTCTCTAAGGCGTCCTGAACCAAATCTGTCCCCAATAGCCTAGCCTCGCCGGGCTCGAACCAACCAACTGGAGATCTACATCGTCTCCCATACAAGGCCTCATACGGTGCCATCTGAATGCTGGACTGATAGCTGTTGTTGTAGGCAAACTCTGCAAGTGGCAAAAACTTATCCCATGAACCTCCAAAATCAATGAAACAAGCACGCAACATGTCCTCCAATATCTGGATGGTACGCTCGGACTGTCCGTCCGTCTGAGGATGAAACGCTGTGCTCAACTCCACCTGAGTACCCAACTCTCTCTGCACGGCTCTCCAAAACTACAAAGTAAACTGAGTACCTCTATCTGAGATGATAGATACCGGAACACCATGCAACCGAACAATCTCCCGAATATAAATCCCTGCCAGCCGCTCTGAAGAATAGGTAGTACACACAGGAATGAAGTGTGCGGACTTGGTCAGCCGATCAACAATCACCCAAATAGCATCAAATTTCTTCAAAGTCCGAGAAAGTCCAAAAACAAAGTCCATAGTAATCCTCTCCCACTTCCACTCGGGAATATCTATCTGCTGCAGCAGGCCACCAGGTTCTGATGCTCATATATCACTTGTTGACAATTGAGACACCGAGCCACAAATCCCACAATATCTTTCTTCATTCTTCTCCGCCAGTAGTGCTGCCTCAAATCCTGATACATCTTCATGATACCCGGATGAATAGAATCCCGCGAGCTATGGGCCTCCTCCAATATCAACTCCCGAAGCCCATCCACATTGGGCACGCAAACCCGACCCTGCATCCTCAACACGCCATCATCACCAATGGTCACATCTCTGGCATCATCATGCTGAACTCTGTCCTTAAGGACAAGCAAATGCAGATCATGATACTGGCGCTCTCTGATGCGATGATACAAGGAAGACCGAGAAACCACACAAGCCAACACCCGATTGGACTCCGAAATATCTAATCTCACGAGACGATTGGACAAGGCTTGAACATCAACTGCAAATGGCCTCTCCCCAACTGGAATATACGCCAAGCTCCCCATACTCACTGCTTTTCGGCTCAAAGCATCGGCCACTACATTGGCATTTCCCAGATGATACAGAATAGTAATATCATAATCCTTAAGCAACTCTAGCCACCTTCGCTGTCTCAAATTAAGATCCTTTTGCTTGAACAAATACTGAAGACTGCGATGATCAGTGAATACCTCACAAGACACGCCATACAAGTAGTGCCTCCAAATCTTCAATGCGTGAACTATAGCAGCCAACTCCAAATCATGAACAAGGTAGTTCTTCTCATGGGGCTTCAACTAACGAGAAGCATAAGCAATAACTCTACCCTCCTACATCAATACACAACCAATCCCAACTCTCAAAGCATAACAATATACGGTATATGAACCTGAAGCTGATTAATTCAGGACCTAACGATGTTCGGTTCGTCACATGAACTGAATGATAATAGTCTATTACCCCTCTCACTTCGTTCGAGGTGAATTACATCCACCCTCTCACGGTCGAAGGCTTCGCAACACGTTGGCAAAACCAATACTGGAGCTGTGGTCAAAGCTGTCTTGAGCTTCTGAAAGCTCTCCTTACACTTATCCGACCATACAAATGAAGCACTCTTCTGAGTCAACTTGGTCAAGGGAGATGCAATGGATGAAAATCCCTGAACGAATCATCGATCATAGCCTGCCAACCCAAGAAAGCTACGAATCTCTGTGGCTGAGGACGGTCTAGGACAACTTTGGACCGCCTCTATCTTCTTTGGATCAACCTGAATACCCTCGCTGGACACCACGTGTCCCAAGAAAGCCATTGAACTGAGCCAAAACTCACACTTGGAGAACTTTGCATAAAGCTTCTCCTCCCTCAATCTCTGCAATACAGCTTGCAAATGCTCCGCGTGCTCCTCCTGACTACGCGAGTACACCAGAATATCATCAATGAAAACAATAACGAACGAATCCAGATAAGGCCAAAATACGTTGTTCATCAAATGCATGAACGCTGTTGGGCATTGGTCAGCCCGAAAGACATGACAAGAAACTCATAGTGACCATATCTAGTCCTGAAAGCAGTCTTAAGAATATCTGAATCCCTGATCTTTAACCGGTGATAACCCGAACGGAGATCAATCTTGGAAAACACCCTCGCTCCCTGAAGTTGGTCGAACAAATCATCAATGCGAGGCAGGGGATACTTGTTCTTAATTGTTACCTTGTTCAATTGCCTATAATAGATGCACATTCTCATTATGCTATCCTTCTTCTTCACAAACAGAACTGGCGCACCCCAAGGTGACACTAGGCCGAATGAACCCCTTATCTAGGAGTTCCTGAAGCTGCTCCTTCAATTCTTTCAACTCCGCTGGTGCCATACGATATGGCAGAATAGAGATGGGCCGAGTGCCCGGCACCAGGTCAATACCAAAATCAATGTCCGTGTCCGGTGGCATGCCCGGCAAGTCTGCAGGAAATACATCGGGAAAATCCCTCACCACTGGAACGGAATAAATACTAGGAGTCTCAGCTCCAACTTCCCTCACAAAAGCAAGATACGAGGGACAACCCTTCCCAACCATACGCTGGGCCTTCAAGAAGGAAATTACCCTACTCGGAACATAATCAGTCACACCATGCCACTCGATCCGCGGTACACCCGGCATGGCCAAAGTAACTGTCTTAGCATGACAGTCTAGAATAGCATGACACGGAGATAACCAATCCATGCCCAAAATAACATCAAAGTCCACCATGCTCAATAGCAATAGATCAACTCGGGTCTCCAGACCCCCAATAGTCACAACACATGACCGGTACACACGGTCCACAATAACAGTGTCTCCCACCGGGGTAGACACATGAACAGGTAAAGCAAGAACCTCCCAGGGCGCACTCAAATAACGAGCAAAGTATGAAGACACATATGAATAGGTGGAACCGAGATCAAATAATACAGAGGCATCTCTGTGGCAGACCGAAACAATACCTGTAATGACAGCATCTGAAGCAATGGCATCTGTCCTGCCTAGAATAACATAAAAACGAGCCTGGCCACCGCCCGATCGACCTCCACCTCTGGGGCGACCTCTGGCTTCCTGATCTCCACCCCTAGCTGGCTGGGCGGGTTGTGAAGTAACTGGAGCAGAAGTCGAGGGCTGACCCCTTTGCTGATGCTGACCGCCACGAAGTCGAGGACACTACCTCCTCATATGCCCAAACTCCCTGCACTCATAACAACTACCCGGTGCTGGATATGGGGACTGAAGGGAACCCCTCGCACCGGAGTGACTAGCAGATGCACTCGGCGCAAAAGAACCTTGAGCTGATGGGGCATGAGATGAACTCTGAGCTGGGAGGGCGCTGAGTGAAGACTGGCCCTGCTGAGACCCATGAAAACCACGGCCCGAAGATGCCCCACGATACTCTGGACGGGCCGACTGAGCAGGCATGAAAGAACGACCTCTACCATGCTGGAAATGGCCCCTAGACGGAGCCCCACTGAAACTGCCCGATCCTCGAGACCTCTTGGCCTCCCTCTTCTCTCGCTCTCGACGGCGTACTGACTCGATCTCACGAGCGATATCCACCATCTCCTCAAATGTAGCACCCAATATCATCTCTCTAGTCATCAGAATACGGAGATGATAGTTAAGGCCATCCACAAATCTCCTGATCCTCTCACGATCTGACGGAATCATCCAAATAGCATGACGGGCCAACTGCGAAAAACCTCATCTTGTACTGGGTCACGGTCATATCCCCCTTCGTCAACCACTCAAACTGTGTACACAGCTCCTCTCTGCGGGACTGCTGTACATACTTCTCCAGGAAGAGAGTGGAGAATTGCTGCCAAGAAAGGGGTGCTACACCGACAGGCCTACGCCTCTCAAAGTCCTCCCACCAAGTAAAAGCAGCCCCGGTAAACTGAAAGGTGGTAAATGCCACACCACTAGACTCAAGAATCCCTGCTGTACGGAGCATCCGCTGACACCTGTCAAGAAAACCCTGGGCATCCTCGCCCTCAGCACCACCGAATGTCGGAGGCTGGAGTCTACTAAACCTCTCAAGACGACGCTGCTCATCCTCCGGCATAACTGGATCCCTTATCTCCTGCACTGGTGCAACCGGCTGAGCTGGAGGTGCCTCTGGCGTCTGTAGTCCCTGCACCACCAGCTCAGGTGTGCGAGCAACGGGGGTCTGGTTGCCTCCCCCGGCCTGTGAAGTAGCTGCTGCTGTGGTGGCTGAAACTGCCAGAGCCAGGCCAGTGCAAGCTGTCAAAATCTGAGCCAAGGTCTCATGAAGACCCGGAATCACGATGGGTGCAGCTGGAGCCTGATCCAGAGCCGGGGCAGCTGGTGGATCAACAGGTGCTGCCCTCGCTACTCTGCCTCTACCACGACCATGACCGTGTCCACGGCCTCTGGTGGCCTCAGTGAGTGGTACTGGTGGTCGTCCACCTCGTCCGGTAGCTCGTGTCCTCACCATCTGTGAGAGAATAGAATAAAGGGAAATTTAGTACTCGAAGCAACAAGTTCGCACGACAAGAATTTCAAGAAGATGAAGCTTTCCTAAAGCTTCTGCAGCCTCTCGAGGATAAATACAGATGTCTCCGTATCGATCCGCAAGACTCTACTAAACCGGCTCATGACTTGCAAGACCTAGTAACCTAGGCTCTAATACCAACTTGTCATGACCACAACCCCGGTCGTGATGGCGCCCAACACATTGCTAGGCAAGCCCGACCAATTATCAATCACAACCCCTCTCGTACAGAGTTTATTACCAATTAATAGGATTTAAATGCCAATTTAACCTAAATAGAAGTCTGAAACGGAAGATAAAATATGCGAAAATCATAATAACGTCACTGCATAGCCCACCGATCCGGTGTCACAAGTCAAGAGCCTCTATCACAAGATTTTTAACAGCCTAATACAGAGATAGTCTAGAATACTGAAAAGTAAAAGATAGAGGGAGAAATCGGGTCTGCGGACGCCATGAAGCTACCTCGATGACTCCGGTGGATGATAACCAGCAAGAAAGCTCCCACTATACCTCGGGAACACCTGAATCAGCACGCAAGGTGCAGGGAGTAATGTGAGTACTCCGACCTAGTGACTAATAAGCATAAATAATGACTGAGAATAAGAAATCCTGAAGAAGCACAGAGTACTCTATAATGCGGCAGTTTAAAACAAGTAATATGAAATCAATAAGCCGGTGAAGTAGAAACATGGAAATGCCACAACAGATAAGCAAATAAATGATAGCCAAATAAAATAATGCAACTCATAGTACGGTACTCTCTAGTACCCGCTGCGGCTTGCAGCCCGATCCATTTATTTATCGTCGACGGCGCTCATTGGGGGTGTGCAGACTCCAGAAGGGGCCCCTTACGGTCCAAGCGCAATAACAAGCCATCTCGTGGCACCAATATAGGCCCTCGGCCTCATATCAATATCAGTATAACACTGCTACGGCGTGCAGCCCGATCCCATAGTATCCTCACATCTGGCCCTTGGCCATACTCAGTCCAGAAATCATACAAGCCCCTCGGGCATTAGTAAAACAGTAGTTCCCAGCCCAAAGCATCATTTAACATATCATTTTAGTTTCAAAAACCAAGTAAAAGTGGCTGAGTTGTAAAATAGTAGAAAACGATACGACTGAGTTCAAGTAGTAAATCAGTACAGTGAGGAAATAGTGATAGAAATTCCCCGAAGGGTTCAAATAGTTGGCACAAAGCCCACATATGGCAATCAATCCAAATAATGATGATATCAATTATGCTTCAATCAAATATGCGGTAAAAGCCTCGCTCGGGATGGACCAAGTCACAATCCCCAATAGAAAATGACCCCACGCTCATCATCAAGCGCGTGTCTCACATCAATATAGCACTACGATGTGCAAATCCGGGGTTTCAAACCCTCAGGGCATCATTTACATTCATTACTCACCTCAAACCAACAAAAACTCTAGCTCGCTATGCCCTTGCCTCTTAAATTGTCCTCCTCGCGCGTCGAATCTGACCAAAACCAGAGCGAATACGTCACAATATGCTAAAGGAACAGAACCCAATTGAAAACAGTCGAAAAATATCAAAAATCTCGAAATTAGCAAAACCCGAGCCCCGGGCCCACTTCTCGAAACTCAGAAATTTTTACATCAACGAATTCCTCATCTCACCACGAGTTCATACATATAAAAATCACAAAAATCGGAGTACAATTGCCCCTTCAAATCCCCAATTTTTGCTCTCTTAAGTTCAAGCCCTAAACCACCATTTTTGTCCATTAATTTCTTAAATTTTTAGTCCTAATCCATGAAATAGCACCATAGAATCGTGTTTTGGCTCCAAAAATCTATACCTCATCGAAGCTCCTTGAAATCCCTCTTCAAAATCGCCCACAATTCTCCAAGTCCGAGTTAAAATGAACAAACCCCTTCAAAATTCGCGAAGAAGAAGCATATATATATATATATATATATATATATATATATATATATATATATATATATCTGCCCAGTCGAAACCGCACTTGGGGTCTCAAAATCCGCTTCTGCGGTACCGCTTCTGCGGTCACACCCTCCGCATCTGCGAAAATTCACTTAAAGCCCCAATCCTGCATCTGCGGTCAACTTGTCGCATCTGCGACTCCGCAGATGCAGTTCCCACTTCGCATCTGCGGTTCCAGCATTTCTCCTTCCTTTCCGCTTCTGCGACTTCCTCTTCTGCTCCAGCGGTACCGCTTCTGCGGTCCCGATTCCGGAGAAGCGGAAATACCAGAAGCAGCGGGGTCTGCAATTTTGCACAAGTCCAAAACTCTCCGTTAGCCATCCGGAATCACCCCGAGGCCCCCGAGACCTCAACCAAAAGCACCCACACCTCCTAAACCCTTATTCTAACTTGTTCGAATCATCAAAACACCTCAAACAACACCAAACCATCAAATTACATCGGATTCAAGCCTAAGTTCTTCTAAAACTTCCGAAATATGCATTTGATCAAAAATCCAACCAAACCACCTCCGAATGATCTGAAATTTTGCACACATCCCAAATCACCTAATGAAGCTACAACAACTCTCGGAATCCCATTCTAGCCATCGGATCAAAATCTTACCTATCAACCGGGAATCGCCAAAATACTAACTTCGCCAATTCAAGCCTAATTCTACACCGGACCTCCAAAATCACTTCCGATCACACTCCTAAGCCACAAATCATCCCCCGAAGCTAACCGAATCATCGGAATTTATATCCGAGCCCTCTAACACATAAGTCAACATCCGGATGACTTTTCCAACTTAAGCCTTCTTAAAAGAGACTAAGTGTCTCATTCCTTTATCGGGCAGTTACCACTGATTAGTTGGGCAGTTAACATCATGAGAATGATGTAAATCAGAACCATTATGTTGTAGTTTTATTTATATATACGAGATGGGTTTTATTCAATGTGTTATGGCCCTCAGTGGCGACTCAGAGGTTATAAGTTGACTATTATCCCTCCCGAGATAGTATATTATTACTAAGTTTCATCTCTGCCTTACATACTCGGTACATTCTTCGTACTGATGTCCCTTTTCCTGGAGCGCTGTATTTTATGTCACGCAGGTGTAGATAGGCGACGCTAGGACAATCCACTGTAGGCTACCTCCAGATATCAGCTTTTGGTTGGTGAGCTCAACATCTTCCCGGAGTATTGCCGATTCACGTTCTATATATGATAATTTTGTTTTATGAGGATATGGGTAACCCTGTCCCGACTTTTATATTATGGTCATGTTTTCTTAGAGGTTTTGCAGACAATGTCCTGTGCATAGTTTTAGGTATGAAATGTCAACGGCCTTGTCAGCCCCTATGTATCTATATAAATCTTTTTTTAAATTAGTTATGTGAGTTATGTTCTAATATTGTCAATTATATATAGATGTGGCCTATCATGGTCCGTGACGAGTCTTATAGTAAAAAAGTATAAGGTACGTGGCGCTCAGTTTAGTAGGCACCGGGTGCCAGTCATGGCCCTCTGACTTGGGTAGTGACAGCTGGAGCCGCACCTGTGATGGAGTTTCCGCAGGTGCGGAGCCGTAGAAGCAGTTGTTGGACCGCAACTACAAAGGACGGGCTGGGCACTGTGCTTCTTGAAAACGAGGGTTTGGCTCAATTTCACTAAATTTCGTCTATAGGAGCTGATTTTGGATCACTTTTGGAGTGCCATATTCATAACCTATAATGGGGCAAGTGTTTTCTTCACATTGTGAGTTAAATACATGATTTGTATACGGATTTAAGCATGGAAATTTGTAGAAATTGGAATTTTTGGTAGAAAACCGAGAAATTTGATATTTTGGATTTGACCACGAATCTGGGCATGGAATTTAGAATATATTATATGTTTGAGTTCGTGATGCTATGGGTAATATTTATCTTCAAATTTTTTGAATCCGAGCACATGGGCCCAAGGGTGGTTTTTATCGACTTTTCGAGCGGAGTTGGAAATTATTGTAAATTGGATTATAATGAGTATTAGAGTATTTATTTATGGATTTGCACATTTATGGACAAGTTTGGAGCGTTGGGCAGCGGTTTGAGTTGAAAGGTTTGGGAGCCGGCTATGAAGCTTCGGAGCGAGGTAAGCCTCTTTTCAAATCTTGTAATAGGGAGTTAACCGCATAGGTGAATTGAATTCATGTGTTCTCTTATTTGCGGGGGCTACATACGCACGTGATGACGAGAGTTCGTACGTAGCTACTAAATATGCTTATGTCCGGGTAGTTTTTGGTTTACACCATGCCTTGTTGATACCGTTATTTGATTATGCTTATTATTTTCCTTGAAAGGAGTTGAGATTGAGTATGCTTATTATTTGCCTTGAAAAGAGTTGAGATTGAGTATGCTTATTTTTTGCATTGAAAAGAGTTGAGATTGAGGATTTCAAGATTTAAAACTTTTCTTTGAACTTTGTATTTTTGAAAAGAATTGAGGAATATTATAATAATTTGAGAAATCTATGTTCAACCGCATCGCAAATCTGCGAGCGGGGTAAATTTCCACTACTTTCATGGGAGCGGGCCGTTCGTCCTCGGCAGGTTAGTAGATGCATCTATGGTTCGCGCCGTTCGACCTTCGGCAGTGCACGGTTTAAACATTTATATTGGATCGGGTCGTACGACCTCGACATGACTTGCGCATGATAATTCTTTAGAACTAATAATAATTGACATTGTTTCATTGGCTTGAGATATAAATTGTTAAATGATGAAAATAAATTTGTAAATTTCTAATAGTAAAAGGATTGTTTATTACTTCCGGTCATTGAGTTTTCAGCTACATTATGTAATCCATGCTTAATTATAACATCAGTATTTTATTGTTATCCCATAGTAAGTGTCGGAGTTGATCCCTCCTTACTACTTTTTCAAGGTTAAACTGGATATTTACTGGGTACGCGTTGATTCACGTACTCATACTACACTTGGTGCACATTTTTGTGCAGGTACATATATGTCTAGTGGCCTTGTGGGCGCAGAGGCGTTGTTAAATGTAAGGACTTAGGTGAGCTGCGTTCTATTTTATGATCCGCAGCTAGCAGAGTCTCTTTCAGAGTTATTTATATTTTTCCTATCTAATTTGTATTCCGGAGACATGCTATATTTTATTTTACTCCCTAGTTGATGCTCATGCACTTGTGACACCGGTTTTAGGGGTACTTATGAGTTGTTCCGGATGTAGTGGTGAAAATATTATCATTTACTCCGTAAATTTTATCTCCTATTATTTAATTGAAGGAAATTATGATTTCAAAAATATTAAAATGAGTAATCAAGTTAATCATTTATTGTTGGCTTGCCTGACAGTGATCTTAGACGACATCACGACCTACCCAGTAGGATTTTTCTCAAAACTTCACTAAACCTCAAAGAACAGCTTTAGGTTACAGCTCTATAATCAAGAAGACTAACTCAAGTATCCTAACCCCCACAGTTAACTGAATTGTAGAAACCCCTTCCCAAACTAACTCCAGTATAGGAAGCTAACAAAACCTCAAAGTTTCTACACTAACCTATTGATTACACTTCTAAAAAATCAAATAGGGTATAGTTAATAACACTTTACTTAACCTAACAACTAAATAACTTGAGCAGCTTTATCTTCAAGAACTGTTTCTTTAGTAGATTAGCCTGAGTCTCAAGAAGTATCTTTTTACTGTGATTGCTATTGTTAGAAGTGATTCTATATGATTTCTCTCAATAGTAGTAGTCTTGAACTGCAGCAAAAATGTCACGACCCATGTTCAGAAATTTGCCTAAGTCCTAATCAAATCCGTTAACCATCCGAAACTTACTCGAGGCCCCCGGGACCTCAACCAAACATACCAACCAATACTAAAACATCATACGAACTTAGTCGGGCCCTCAAATCATATCAAACAACGCTAAAACCACGAATCACCCTCCAATCCAAACCTAATGAACTTGAAATCTCAAAATTCTACATCCGATGCCGAAACCAACCAAACCACGTCCGATTGACCCTAAATTTTACACAGTCATATTCAACACTACGGACCTACTCCAACTTCCGGAATCAGATTTCGACCCCGATATCAAAAATTCATTATCAGCCCGAAACTCCAAAAGTTCAACTTTCGCCATTTCAAGCCTAAATAAGCTATGGACCTCCAAAACACAATTCGGACACGCCCCTAAGCCCGAAATCACCCAACGGAATCGACGGAATTCCATTCCGGAGCCATCTTCACAATGCTCCGACTACGGTCCAAATTCTAAGACTTAAACTCTCATTTAGGGACTAAGTGTCCCAAAACACCACGTAACTCAAAATGAACCATCCCAGCAAATCACCATAGTAGAAAAAGACATGGGGAAAGCAGTTAATAGGGAATCGGGGCATAAATTCTCAAAATGACCGGCCGGGTCGTTACATCCTCCCCCTCTTAAAACATTCGTTTGTCCTCGAACGAGCATAGAGACATACCTAAAGTGGTGAAGAAATGACTATAAGGGCTGCGCATATCCTGCTTGGTCTCCCAAGTTTCCTCCTCAACCGGCTGACCCCGCCTCTGAACCTTTACTGATGCAATGCTTTTTGACCTTAGCTTTCGGACCCGCCTGTCCAATATAGCCATTGGCTCCTTAACATAAGATAGATCCTTGTCCAACTAGGCTGAACTGAAATCCAACGCGTGCGATGGATCACCTTGATATCTCCGGAGCATCAAAACATGAAATACCAGATGAACTCTTGCCAAGCTGGGAGCTAAGGCAAGCTCATAAGAAACCTCCCCAACATGACGCAACACCTCGAAGGGACCAATAAACCTCGGGCTCAACTTGCCCCTCTTCCCGAATCTCATAACGCCCTTCATAGGCGAAACCCGAAGCAAGACCCGCTCTCCAACCATAAAGGAAACATTGCAAACCTTCTGGTCCGTATAACTCTTCTGTCTGGACTGGGCTGTGCGGAGTCTATCCTGAATCACCTTAACCTTCTCCAAAGCGTCTTGAACCAAGTCTATGCCCAATAATTTAGCCTCGCCTGGCTCGAACCAACCCACAGGGGGATCTACACCGCCTACCATGCATAGCCTCATATGGTGCCATCTGAACGCTGGACTGATAACTGTTGTTGTAGGCAAACTCTGCAAACGGCAAGAACTCATCCCAAGAACCTCCAAACTCCATCACACATGCACAAAGCATATCCTCAAGAATCTGAATAGTGTGCTCGGACTGTCCATCTGTCTGGGGGTGAAATGTTGTGCTCAACTCCACCCAAGTACCCAAATCACGTTGTACGGCTCTCCAGAACAGTAATGTGAACTGAGTACCTCTGACTGAAATGATGGAAACTGGAATACCATGCAGACCAACAATCTCCTGGATATAAATCTCCGCCAACCGCTCCGAAGAATAGGTAGTGCACACAGGAATGAAGTGTGCGGACTTGGTCAGCCGATCCACAATCACCCAAATGACATTGAACTTCCTCAAAGTCTGTGGGAGTCTAAATACGAAGTCCATGGTGATCTGCTCCCACTTCCACTCCGAAATCTCTATGTGCTGAAGCAAGCCACCCGCTCTTTGATGCTCATACTTCACCTGCTGACAATTGAGGCACCGAGCCACAAACCCAACTAAATCTTTCTTCATCCTCCTCCACCAATAATGTTGCCTCAAATCTTGATACATCTTCCCGGCACCCGGATGGATGAAATACCGCGAACTGTGGGCCTCCTCCAAAATCAACTCCCGAAGCCCATCAACATTGGGCACACAGATCCGTCCCTGTATCCTCAATACCCCATCATCACCAATGGTCACATCTCTGGCATCATCATATAGAACCTTGTCCTTGAGGACAAGCAAATGAGGGTCATCATACTGACGCTCTCTGATACGATCAAACAAGGAACACCGAGAAACCACGCAAGATAGGACCCGACTAGGCTCTAAAATATCGAATCTCACAAACTGGCTGGCTAAGGTCTGAACATCCATCACCATGGGCCTCTCCGTTGCTGGTAGATAAGCCAAACTCCCCAAACTCTCTGCCCGACAACTCAAAGCATCAGCCACCACTCTGGCCTTCCCCGGGTGGTACAAGATAGTGATATCATAATCCTTAAGTAGCTTTAACCACCTCCTCTAACACAAATTAAGGTCCTTCTGCTTGAACTGATGCTGCAAACTCTGGTGATCAGTGTAGATCTCACAAGGAATACCGTACAAATAATGGCGCCAGATCTTCAGGGCGTGAACAATAGCAGCTAACTCAAGATCATGGACAGGATAATTCTTCTCAGGCACATTCTGATGTCTAGACGCGTAGGTAATCACCCTACCTTCCCATATCAATATCGATCAAAGGCCATTCCTCGAGGCATCACAATAGACAGTATTAGACCCCGAACCTGTAGGCAATGTCAATATTGGGGCTGTAGTCAAAGCTATCTTGAGCTTCTGAAAGCTCTCCTCACACTCTTCCGTCCACCTGAACGGAGCACCCTTATGGGTCAGCCTGGTCATATGTGTCGCAATAGAAGAAAATCCCTCAGGAAATCGACGGTAATAGCCCGCCAAGACAAGAAAACTACAGATCTCTGTAGCTGAGGATGGTCTGGGCCAACTCTGCACTGCTTCCACTTTCTTCGGATCCACCTTGATGCCTTTACTCGATACTACGTGACCCAAGAATGCCACGGAATCCAACCTGAACTCACATTTCGAGAACTTTGCATATAATTTCTTTTCTCTCAAGGTCTGAAGCACTGTATTCAGGTGCTGCTCATGATCTTCCCGACTCTGGAAGTACACCAGAATGTCATAAATAAAGACAATGACGAACGAGTCAAGATATGGCCGGAATACACTATGCATCAAATGCATAAATGCTGCTGGGGCATTGGTCAGCCCAAATGACATAAGAAGGAACTCGTAATGATCATACCGAGTCCTGAAAGCAGTCTTCGAGATATCTGGCTCCCCAATCTTCAACTGATGATAACCTGAACGCAAGTAAATCTTAGAAAACACTCGAGCACCCTGTAACTGATCAAACTAGACATCAATACGAGGCAAAGGATACCGATTATTCACTGTAGCTTTGTTCAATTGGCGATAATCAATGCAAATACTCATAGAATAATCCTTTTCCTTCAGAAGCAAGACAGGAGCACGCCAAGGTGACACACTGGGCCGAATAAAGCCCTTATCAAGAAATTCCTGTAACTGCTCCTTCAACTTTTTCATGTCAGGGGGAGCCATACGATAAGGAAGAATAGAAATGGGCTGAGTGCCCGGCAACAAATCAATGCCAAAACTAATATATATGCCGGGCGACATGCTCGGAAGATCAGCTGGAAACACTTTAGAGAAATCCTGCACTACTGGGACTGAATCAACTCTAGGGGTATCATATTGACGTCTCTCACATAAGTTAGATACGCGTCACACCCCTTCTCAACCATTCACTGAGCTTTAAGAAATGAAACAACTCTACTAGGAGTGTAATCTAAGGTACCCCTCTACTCTAATCGCGGTAAACCTGGCATAGCCAGCGTCACGATCTTGGCGTGACAATCAAGCATAGTATAATGGGGCGACAACCAGTCCATGCCCAAGATAACATTAAAATCTACCATGCTGAGCAATAATAAATCGTCTCTGGTCTCAAAACCACTAAGAGCAATCAAACACGACCAATAAATGCGGTCCACAATAGGAGAATCTCCCACAGGAGTAGAAACATAAACAGGGGAACTCAAAGAATCCCGAGATACGCCCAAATGCGGGACAACATAAGAGGACACATAGGAATAAGTGGAGCCTGGATCGAATAGAACCGATGCATCTCTATGATAGACTGGAACAATACCTGTGATGACAAAATTAGAGGCAACGGCCTCAGTACGGGCAGGAAGGGCATAGTATCTGGCCTGGCCTCCCCCTTTAGAGCGACCTCTACTTCCCCGACCTCCACCTCTAGCTAGCTGAGCAGGTGGGGTAGCAACTTGTGATGTAATCATAGCCTGGGAACCCTGTGGAGCACGCTGTGGCAAAGAAGTCTGTGGAGGTGCACCCCACCTATGTCTGGGGCAATCCCTCACCATATGGCGTGTGCTGCCACACTCGAAACAAGCTTTAGAAGGACGTGGCGGCTGTGACTGGCTCGGGCCAAGTCTACAAGACTGACCACTAAAAGCATCTCGTGTAAGAGGTGCATAATAAGGCTCTTGAGGTCTAGGAGGAGCTGGAATACCACTGGCTTCTGGAATAGCTGAATGAACGGGGCGACTCATATAACCCCTACCATGACAAACTGCAGCTGGGGCACAGGCACCAGAATAATGGTCGGACTCTCGAGACCTCTTGTCCCCTCTCTCCTCTCTATCCTGAGCAAGCATGCCCTCTACCCTCCTAGCAATACTCACCACCTGATGATAAACGATATCCATCTCTAGCTCCCGGGCCATGCTGGACCTGGTGCTGGGAATGAGCCCCTCAATAAACCGGCAAACTCTCTCCCGAACTGTGGAAACCATGGATGGTGCATGTCTAGCCAAGTCACTGCAATGAACAACATACTCCGAAACAGTCACACAACCCTGGCGCAAATGCTCAAACTCCGTGCGCCATGCATCCCTGAGGCTCTGAGGGACATACTCCCTCAACAACATATCTGAAAACTGGGTCCATGAAAGGGAAGCTGCCTCAGCCGGGCTGTCCAACTCAAAAGTACACCACCACTGATAGGCTGCCCCTCGAAGCTGGAAGGCAGTGAAGAAAACCCCACTCGACTCTACTATACCCATAGTGCGGAGGATACTGTGGCACTCCTCCTGAAATCCCTGAGCATCTCTGAAGCTAGACCACTGAATGTATGAGGGTCGTACTTCTTGTACCTCTCAAGCCTCCACTGCTCCTCCTCTAAGACTGCTGACCTACCCTCGGGCGGAGCTGGGGCTATAGACGGTGTCGGTATAACTCTAGGATCTGATCAACCTGAACCCGCTGCTCTAGAGTGCGGGCGGCGTGAGTCTGTGCTTCTCCCCGGCTTGAGATGTGGCTGTAGCAAAGGGAATCAACTCTGCCTAAGCTAGAGTGGTGTACATGCTCATGATCTGTGCAAGGGTCTCCTGGAGAGCTGGAGTAGTAGTAGCAGTAGGTGTATCAGGCGTCTGGGCTTCGGCTGGAGCTGGCGGTGGCTCCTCTGTAGCTGCTCGCGTGGGTGCTCTGGCTGCACCCTGCGTGCGTCCTTGGCCTCTACCCTGACCTCGGCCACTGGCGGCTCTAGTAGGGGGCATGGGTGCATGGTCATCTCCGGTAGCACGTGTACTCACCATCTGTGAGAGAATAGAAGATAGAGGTTTAGAATTTAAAAATCCATAATCTCGCACGACAAGGAATCAAATGAAGTGGAATTTTCTTAACAGTTACGTCGCCTCTCGAAGATAAGTACAGACGTCTCTGTACCGATCTGCGAGATTCTAGTAAATCGACTTGTGATTCATGACTCCTACAAACCTAGAGCTCTGATACCAACTTGTCATGAGCCAAGTTCTCCCTCCGTGAACTGTCGTGATAGCACCTAGTCTCTACGACTGGGTAAGCTTAACAATTTGCGGAAAATGAAATAAAGGAGTTTGAAATGTCGCTTGGCATATTCAATAATAACACTCTCAAACTGAACATAGCACTCCCAAAACACGGAATCTCATGAATCACAAGCTAAAGAAGTACATAATGTTTTCTCATTCCAGAAGTCTAATAATGAATAAAATACAGGAAGTCTATAACTGAAGGGAGAATAGAGAGGGAATCCTCGGTCTGCGGACGCGACAGATATACCTCGAAGTCTCTAAAGATCGCATCGCCTCACTGACGATAGGGCCAAGCCGAAGAACCTGGATCTGCACACGAAAAACATGTGCTGGAAAGGGCATGAGTACACCACGACGGTACCCAGTAAGTGCCAAGCCTAACCTCGGTCGAGTAGTGAGGAGATCAGGTTAGGGCCCTATTGGTTATATACATAACAAGATAAAACAATATGAAATATGGCAGTGAAGATAATTGCTAACAGTCAATGAAATGAAATCACAGGAAAAATCATAAACTAGTACACAGAGAAAGCAACAAGGGATCTCCCACGATACCGTCCCGTAGCCCTAAACGTAAACGTACAGAGAATCTCCTGGGATACCGACCCATAGTCCAAATCGTAACTGTGCAGGGAGATCTCCCGGGATACCGTCGCGTAGTCCCAAATATAAATGTGCATGAGGGTCTCCCGGAATACCGTTCCGAAGTCACAAAGTAAATACACAGCATAATCAATATACACAATAGTCTCAACCAGAAAGTCTACAGTTCTATTCAAGTTCCTATCAAAGAAACAGGTAATTCCTACCCTAAACATGCTACATAGAGTCAAGGTAGGCAGCTAAGCTGATAAGATAGTTAAGACACGTAAGCATGCTTTCCTATGCTAAACAGGAGGCTAGATATACTAGCATTGCCTCAATTTAAAGGAAAACATAGATAGTTACTTAATGAAAACAGGGTTTTTCAACAATTAGCACGTGTACGCACTCGCTACCTCATGTACACGACATTCATATAACAACACTACCAAAATCCTAAGGGGAGTTCCCCCACACAAGGTTAGGAAAGCCACTTACCTCGAACCAAGCTCAAAATCAATCTGATATCACGCTCTTGCCATGAGTATCCAACTCCGAATGGGCCAAATCTAATCAAACCAATTATGTAACGTAAATATAGCTACAAGCAACGAATTTAGCTAATTAATTTAAAGGTACGGTGAGAAAATAGGAAAATGCTCAAAAATCTTCGCCGGGCCCACGACTTGGAATCGGGTAAAAGTTACCAATTTAGAACATCCATTCACTCAC
This sequence comes from Nicotiana attenuata, assembly GCF_001879085.1. Lineage (NCBI taxonomy): Eukaryota > Viridiplantae > Streptophyta > Magnoliopsida > Solanales > Solanaceae > Nicotiana > Nicotiana attenuata. The sequence continues at coordinate 240,902 of NW_017671677.1, forward strand.
GAGATCACTCGTCCAAAAATTATTCAATTTTGACGCTTAAAACCCGATCAAAACCCAAATATTCTATTGGGGAACTTTTACCCCAAATTTCCATTTTTTCCACTCAAATTCCTTGATTAGATGGAGGAAATTACTATAGATTGATGAAATATAAATGAAATAGGGTTAGGAATCTTTACCCACTGATTTCCTCTTCAAAATCCTCACAAAATCGCCTTCTCCCGAGCTCCAAAACTCCCAAAATTTAAAATGGGATACAACCCTCGACTTAGCCCTTTTTCTACCAGAGATCCCGCTTCTGTGAGGGGTCCACCGCATCTGCGGTTCGGCACCTGCGGAAAAACAATCGCAGGTGCAGAATATCTGGGCTGGGGCCGCATTTGCAGTTCCACATCTGTGGTTGATCGCTGCCGACTCAACACTACACTAAGGTAGGAAGAGCGGGTTGCAACAACTTCTACCCGAATAGTGGTTCGGGATCGAATTTCCACAGGGAGCTAGTAATGGAGTTGTATTGTCTGTTTAGTCTAGAATTGCAGTTGTGCTTCTAATGTCACTTCTATAATCTTTGGTTTTGATTTTTATATCTACTATTATAAGAATAATGTTTGAAGCTAAATTATGCTACGGAGATATTGCTAAGTTGTAATTAATATAGAGAAAGGCACTAGGGTCGTGGCATTGCCTAGGTGGCTACTAACCGGTAGATGCTACTAAGGGTAAATTGACATATTTGGGGCTTATGCTATAACCGTTGCTCAATTGTACCCACTCTCACACCTCTCGGTAGAGAGAGTGATTTTGCCCAATTGACTCTCGAGAGACCAATTGGGTAGGCCAATTAGACCAAGCAACTAGGGTTCAAGTAGGGTAATTACTCTCTCGAGGTTTAACCCGTTAATTGGGACTACAATTTCTCATAGGTCCATCCAAATTCCTTGTTGGGTCAATTTTGGGGTCATAGACTCTCTTTCTCAAGAAGAGTTAAACCCACCAAGCTAGAACCAGTGTCCACCAATCCTTAATTAAAACCTACAATTAACCCAAATAGCAAACACCCAATATCAATCTATCCTTAGATGGCAACACCCATAAATTACCCACACTAGGGTTGANAATAAACATCCTTGGATGTCTAGAGACTAGAGTTAAAGAAAAGAAGGCAAAAAATATACTGCAAAAGGTAGCAAAGGATTGGAGTTACTGCTGCAATTATTCTAAGGCTGAAAATGGAAGAATATGGGTACTATGGAGAAAATCTTTGACTGTTAACATAATTCATATCCATGAGCAATTTATCCAATGCTTAGTGGATGTCCCAATTAATAGTAGTCAGATAATGGTGACAATGGTCTATGCTAGAAATAAGGCACAGGAGAGGGCAGTACTATGGCATGACCCGCAACAGGTAGGGGGAAAGTTCAAATTCCCTGGCTCATAAGTGGAGATTTTAATAATGTTCTAACCACAAATGATAGGTTATGACAGCCAGTGACTGCTAGTGAGATAAAGGAGTTTAACCAATGTATTAGCAACATACAGCTGACCCCATTGAGAACAAAGGGATGTTTTTTTACATGGTGTAACAAACAGGATGCACATGCTAGAGTATATAGTAAGATTGACTGGGCTTTTGGAAATTTCAAATGGATGAAGGACTATGGACATGTGGAAGCAGATTGCTTGGAGCCAGGAGTGTCTGATCATTCTCATATCTTAGTTCAAATCTGGGAAAGAAAAACCATCCACCCCAAGCCATTCAAACTTTACATGGTCACAATGGATCATAAGGAATTCAGGCCAATGGTGGACAGAATATGGAAGCAGCAGAATGAGATGGATCCTATGACAAGTATCTGGCAAAAGTTACATAAGCTGAAAAATGAAGCTAAAGGTCTGAATAAGGAGATGGCAAATTATGAGCAAAGATTAGCACAAATAAGGCAGCAACTAGATGCACTCAAGCTAATATGGTGCATGATCCTTTCAACCAATTGCTGATAGAACAGGAAAAGCATGCCATGCATGAATTGGAGAAATGGAGTTTAATAGAGGAGAGAATATTGAGGCAGAAGTCAAGAGTGACATGGATTGACTATGGTGACTCAAATTCGAACTACTTCTTTGCACAGTTGAAGATTAGAGCAAGCAAGAATAATATAACTGCTGTGTATAATGAGTCAGGAATGAAGGCTACTGATCCAACTGCTGTGGAACAAGAATTCACAAACTTCTTCACTCAACTAATGGGGAAGGATACGGGGCTAAAACCATGCCTAAATACAAGTTATATTAAAGCAGGAGAATGCTTGAACTTACAGCAACAGCAGGAACTGATAAAGGAGATCACACATGAGGAAGTGGATGAAGCTGTGAGAGATATGCCAAATGACAAAGCTCCTGGGGTTGATAGCTACCCTATAGAGTTCTTTACAAAGCATTGGATGATAGTGAGGCAAGACATATATGAAGTTGTATCCTTTTTCTTCCAAAATGGTAAAATGAAACCAGCATGGAATTGTACAGCTATCACTCTGATTCCTAAAGTCCCAGCACCAACAACAGTTAAAGACTACAGGCCTATTGCTTGTTGCACTACCTTGTACAAAATTATTGCAAAGATCCTGACAAAAAGACTTAAAAAAGTTATTGAGGTGATCATTGGCAAGTCACAGTCTGCCTTTATAGAAGGAAGGAGCATTATAGGTAACATCTTGTTTAGCCATGAACTTTTCAAAGGCTATACCAGGAAAGGTCTATCCCCTAGGTGTGTCCTTAAGGTGGATTTAAGAAAGGCTTATGACTCATTGGACTGGCATTTTCTTAGATACATGCTCACTGAGTTGGGATTTCCACAGAAATTCATCCACTGGGTAATGGAGTGTGTGTCAACTGTGTCCTACTCTTTAATGCTTAATGGTGGCCTACAAAGCCATTCAAAGCCCAGAGAGGAATCATGCAAGGTGATCCAATGTCACCTTACCTATTTGTCATAGCAATGGAATACTTGCAGAGGGAGATGAACCAACTAGCCACCTTAAAGCAGTTTAAATATCACCCAAGATGCAAAAAACTGGGGGTGACACATATTTGCTTTGCTGATGATTTTGCTCATGTCTGTAGGGCAGATATAAATTCAGTAAAAATAATGCAGGAAGCATTCTACAGGTTTTTTGCTGCATCTGGATTGCAGGCAAATACAGACAAAAGCTCAATGTATATAGCGGTGTTCCACAGCATATCAAGGAGCTGCTACTTGAGAGTACAAGATTCAATGAAGGGTCTATTCCATTTAAATACCTGGGGGTGCCACTGTCTGCTAAGAAGTTGAATATACACCAATGTCTGCCACTGGTGGAGAAGATCACTGAAAGAGTTAACTGCTGGTCTGCCAGGATGCTATCCTACTCTGGAAGATTGCAGCTTATCAAATCTGTACTATTTGGCATTCAAACATATTGGGCACAAATTTTCTTATTGCCTAAGAAGATTATGAAGATGATTGAGACTATTTGCAGAACTTTTCTTTGGACTGGATCAAATGCCATTTCAAGAAAAGCATTGATAGCTTGGGACAAGATTTGTCAACCAAAAATTGCAGGAGGGCTGAACATAATCAATATGAGGGTATGGAACAAAGCTGCAATTATCAAACAACTGTGGGCTTTGGCAATGAAGAAGGATGCCTTATGGATTAAATGGACACACAACTACTATATCAAGAACAAAGACATTGCAGAAATGGACACACCTAGGACAGCAGCTTGGGTGATTAGGAAAATCATAGAGGCAAAGAAAGAAGTGATACAGATGAACTCAATGCATGGGAGTGTCATATCAACTTTGGCAGACTTGGTGAAACAGGGTAGGTTCCAAATTCAAAAGGCCTATGTCCAGTTAATGCCTCAGCTTCCCAAAGTTAGCTGGAAAAGCATTCATCTACACACACAGATTCATCCACGATTCAAATTTCACTTATGGCTGGCCATTCATCAGAGAATAGCAACTGTGGACAGACTTCTCAAGTTTGGGATTCATGTACCACCTGATTGTGTATTCTGTGCAGGTACTATGGAAACATTGGATCATTTGTACTTTGAATGCCCACACACTAGATTATTATGGGATAGAATACTGAAATGGCTGGGAACTACAAGAATAATTGGAAGTTGGCAGGATGAGATAGCATGGATCAGCAGTATAGCCAAAGGGAAGAATGAAAAAGCAGAAATCACTACAGCAGCATTTGCTATGGTAGTATACTGTATTTGGCGAGAAAGAAACTCCATCAGATTTCAAAAGGGTCGTTACATGGTGGATGAGACATGCAAGGAGATAGCTCTACATATGCACATACAGGGGAGATGAAAGATCAAATGGCAACAAGCTTTACAAAATGTAAATAGTTATCCTTAGGCATAGCTTGTTTATTTTTACTTACTATTCTTTAGTAAAATCCCTGTAATAGTATTAGAATTAGGAGATTGACGGTCAGCACCAATCTGGTTTTGTAAAGACAGTTTTTTCTGAAATGAAATGCTAGTTTTATCGGGAAAAAAAAAGAAATATCAAAAACGGACCCAAACCCTTAAGAAGGTTGTCACGCCATCTATCATTGGGAAGAGCCACCCGGTTCGCACTATACTCCACCCTTGGAAAGAACCGTGGCATTAAGAAAACCAAGGGCTTATTGAAAACGCCAAAAACAAAACAAAAGGCTACGAGCCTATCTATGAAGCTAAAAAAACAAAAAATTTTGCGAAAATAGAAAAAGAGAATGAATATATACAATCGGGGAGTAGAATATACAATAAGAGATGCAAATATACCGAATGTAACTTTATATACAGACCAAAAGAGAATAAAAAGTACGAGAAAAGTAGCAAAAAGTACAAGAAAAGTAGCTGCAATGTAAAGTTATATACAGACCAAATAGAAAATCAAATCAACAGAACATAAAATGAGAATCTAATATGTACAGTCATCCAGATAATCCAAAAAAATGTAGGGCGCACCCCCACGAATAAGAGCTGGCATTGTCCCCAATGCCAACTACACAAATAAGCAGAAAAGATCAATGAAAGGATATAGAAGAGCTCCCTAGGCCTGGTCCGTCTACGTGGGATCCTCAGTGGTCCCCTGATCCTCTGTATGGGCGGGAACCTCAGACTGGTTCCCAGCCCGCTGCTGCTCTGCTGCTGGGACAGTGGCCTACTCCTAGACCAGCTGAATATCGGGTGCATCACTGGAGGGAATCGCCTGAGTCTCTGCAAGCTCAATCACTACACCCTCTGTACTGGGAAGCTTCCTCTTCTTCCTTGGAGGCCTGGGTGCCTGCTCCTGCTGTGGCTCTGGTGCTACTGCTGGAGGAGCTGAATCCTCAAATAGCAAGTCTAATGGCAACTGATCTGCCAATTGCTTGTCCACGTCCGCTCTAAGCACCTTCGCTGACTCCTTAGACGCCCTTGAATTTCTCATCTTTTTGTGCTCCTTGGCAAGCTCCTTCAGAGCTTTGCCATGTGAATCTACCGCCTTAGTCAAGGCACCCTGAGTCTTCATAATCTTCTCCTGGTTGGCCAGGAGCTTCTTCAATGTATCCTCAATAGACTGAGGAATCTGAACAGTGGCTGGTGCTGACTGGGCCTCAACTGAAGTAGCCAATGTGGACAACTTGGATGTCGCAGTTGACATCCAGTTGTTTAAACTGGTCAAAGTCTTTGCCAACTGATGGGCTATGAAAGGGTTGGTCCGAGAAGAAGGGACTGTCGGGCCAGCTGAAGAACTAGGACCCGCAGAAGAGGAGGGCACATCATTAGTAATGGTGACAGCTGGAATGGAGGGAAGCTCAGTAGAAGGCTCAACAGCATACTCTACCGCAACAGGCTCCTCAGACTGGCCAATCGGGGCAGAGGTGGATGCCTTGTGTTTCTTGTCCTTTGGGTTGTCCGGCCCCTGAATGTTGAACCATGAGAACGGGGACACTGGGCGAACTTTCACATCGTAGGGCTTCTTCTTTACCTTTGCATCCCGGAAATACATGCTGAGAGTGTTGGGATATGGATAGTTCCCAATACCGTCAACCCCCATCGAAGTGATCGTCCTGTACATCACATTCCCCACATTGATAGGGAAGCCCGCCATAATAGAGGCAATCAACACAGCACGGGGAAGTGGGATAGTCTGGCCATGGGAAGTGGGGTCGAGCCTGTTGCACACAAATGTAAGCTACCCTCTAGCTTCGAAGTTCAAATTCTTCCTCAAAATCTTCACCCCCGCCTGTATCCAATCCGGAACAGTACCCGGATGAGCCAAATACTCAGCCAACCATGGACGAACCTCCTCCTTCATTTCCAACTTCTTATTGTATTGGGTTTCGTCTTCATCCTCAAAACCCAAATATTCATTGAACGCCTTCCCAGAAAACACTATATTCTTGTCTCGCACTTTGGTCGCAATTGAGCCCTTTTTAGTGTGGGCTACATTGCAATAAAACTCCTTTACCATGTGCTCGTTGGCATCTATCAAGTCATCACAAAAATGCTCCCACCCTACTCTGGTATGAAATTGTTTGTGTGCATTGGGGAGTATGGGCAATAAGTCTCGGGTGATTATGCTCCTCTCTGCAATCAGTTTTCTTTTTGGCCACAATTCCCTGAATTTGTGGAAGGCCACTTGGCTAACAAAGCGGTCTGCCCAAACCTCAGCTTTTCTTGTTCGTTCAATACCACGATCTCGGGCACCCCACTGTCCGGAACCTCATCATCACTGTTAGTCCCCCCTGCTGCACTCTCCCCAGATACTGAAGCTATGGGGGAGGTGGAGTATTCGACGCTGCCTGCTGCTGAGCCATCAGACGACTTAGACTGTACATTTAGTGGAGCTTGGGCTGTAGGTGGAGCTGGGACTGAGGGGGCTTGCCCTGAGTCAGCTGAGATGTCCTGAGAAGGTAGGTACTCACTCCCTGACTGGTCGTCATCACTCACTACTACTTGCTTTCTTGTTTTCAGTTTTGGTCGGGGAGTGAGTTTTGTTTGTTTCCCTTTTCCTCCCCGGGAGGAGTCACCTCGTCCGGGTTGTTTTGCACTTCGACCTCTTAGTTTTACCATTTTCTGCAAGCAAACATGTCTAACTTTGTTAGTTGAAGAACAGGCAGTGTATAAGTTGATGAAAACAATTGCATAATATTAGCAGGAGAAATTGCAGAACACCTTTCAGAACAGGTCACCGCGGACCGCACCATCAGGGGTGCGGCCGCGTGCGGCCGCGTGGGAGGCACCGCGGGCCGCGTGAAAATGACCGCGGGCCGCACTGAACCAACACCAGAAGAACACACCTCTCTGAATCTCACAAATGCGGACCGCGTAAAATGGGGGCGCGGCCGCGTTGAGCCAGCGCGGACCGCACAATTAGGGACGCGGCCGCGCTGGAGCAAGTTAACTTTACAAGCAATGGGCCACCACGGACCGCACCATCAGTAGTGCGGCTGCATCATGGCCATGCAGACCGCGAGAAAATGACCGCGGGCCGCGCTGAGGCAAAGGTAGGAACTGAGTTAGGGTTTGACAAATTTGTCCATTTTTGTTCAAGTTCTTGAGTCCTAGTTGTCCCTACTCAATTACCCAACATGGAATTCATACCCAGCATCCAAAAGCAACATATAAACTAACCTAATCATTGAATTCAAGAAAAAAAACGGAAGAACAAAGAAGCTACACTACTGGGAGATAACAAAAATTAAAAATAAACACTAATTAATGATAATAGTAAGAGTTGTTACCAGGAATATGAAGAATCAAAGCACTTGATG